>NW_027472005.1:600000-816348 GCF_965638725.1 Aptenodytes patagonicus
CTCAAAAAACAGGCTCTTTCAAACACTCTTCCTTTCGCCTACCACAGTTCAGACAGTGTTAGAAAACAAGAGCAAAAAAGCAGGGTTCTCTCACATTTGTCAGAGCCCATTATAACAGCCATTCAACGTTAAGTCCAGCTCCAGTCTGAACTCCACAATAAGAAATGCCATCTCAAAAATCCTGGGAAAAGGAAGAGCTGTGAAACGGCAAGACCAGAGAACGTTCATGAAAGCCCCATCATGCAAGTACACATCCCTGCTCACAGACCAACTGCCCCATTCCCTAAGTGAGTGATGTTCTCAGCTGATTTGCAGCTCGGGGTCTCTTGTTCTTTACCGCCGAGCATGTAGGTTGGAATTGGAGCTGGGAAGAAAACCATATGCAGTCAGCCTGGCTTCATTCAAGTCCAGATAAGTTCAAGTTCACATTTACCAGGAATCACAGCAGGTCCCATCCATCCCCGCAGACCCCCACAACACTCCTGTGCAGCCTCCCGAGGAGCAGTAAGCGCAGAACAAGAAACCTTCCTTCAAAATAAGGCCCACAGCCTGCTCTTTCAACAAGAGGCATTGAGCACCAGCTGAGGATATCCTCTGCTGGAACTACACCGAGCACCACCACCTCCATAAGGAGACCAGCTCCTAAATGATCCCTAGTCCTAAAAACACTGATCTTCCCTAGGGCAATGCTAAGGAAATACCAGCGCACAGGGACACCTGGTCATTCAGTTTAAGCCAATGGGGAGAAGGACAGAGGACTAGAAAGAGAAAAATATGACGAGGGAGAAGACTGAGGAGCCGAGAAAGAAAGGTGCAGGGGAAAGGCAAGAGAGATGGACAGATCGAGAGAAACAGGGACGAGGAGACCTGCAGAGAGATGGAGGAAGAAAAAGCAGGGACCAGGAGCAGGACAGAGAGGTGGGGAGGGAAGGAGAGGAAGAAGGAAAGACAGGGACAGGGAAAGGAACATACAGATGGAGAGAGAAGAAGGACAGGGAAGAGAACAAAGGGACTGAGAAATAAAGCGAGGGTCAGATCCTGACGAAGAGACCGAGAAGGGGGAAAAAAAAAACCAGCAATGGGCTGGAGGACAGAGACAGAGGAAGAGGAAAAGAGGGCTGAGAAGCACGAAGGAGGATGAGAGGACAAATAAAAGGGAGAGCCAGCTGGACGGAGGGGTATAGCAAGAAACGATGGGACAGGCAGCAAGACAGAGAAATCAAGACAGAGAAGATGGGGACAGGGAGCAGGACAGAGGGACAGCGCGAGGAAGAAATGGGCAGGGAGCAGGACAGAGGTGGAGAAAGAAGCAGCAGGGAAAGAGGAAGAGAGGCAGAAAGAGGGAGAGGGAGCAGGAGAGGGAGAGAAAAATAAGGACTGGGGGCAGGATAGAGATTGCAAAAAAAGTCTGGGGAAAGTCTGGGGTGGGCAGCAGGACGGAGAGGGACTACAAAAGAATAGGGGCAGGGAGCAGGACAGAGGGATATAGTGAGAAATGATAGGGTAGGGAGCAGGACAGAGCGACAGACAAGAATAACAGCAAAGAGAAAGAGAAGAACAGGGACGGTGAGCAGCACAGAGGGATGGAGAAAGAAAGAGAGGCATCAGGAGCCCTGCAGAGAGACGGAGGAAGCGGGGAGGGGAAGGGGAAGGGAGCAGCAGAGAGAGACAGAGAGAGGAGAGATGGGCAGGAAGGACAGGGACAGTGAGATACGGCATGAAAAAACACCGTGACAGTGAGCAGGACAGAGTGAGCGAGAGAGAAAAACAAAGAGAAGCAGAAGGAAGGAGGGAGAGGGGAGGACAAGGACAGGGAGCGGGACACAGGCAGAGAGAGACAAAGAAGGACAGGGAACAGGCCAGAGAGACTGTGAAAAACAGAGCGGGATGCAGATCAGGACAAAGAGACAGAGAAGAAAACAAGAGCAATGTGCTGCAGGACAGAGACAGAGGAAGGAAAAAAGAGGGACAGGGAGGAGGAGAGAGGGACAGCGAGAAAGAGACAGGGACGGGTGGAGCGACAGGGAAAGAGGGCCTTGGAGAAGAGAGGGACGGGGAGCAGAACACAGTACCAGAAGAAGAGAGGTACGGGGAAGCAAAAACATGACACAGAGGGAGATGGGGGGGCTGGGGACTGGGAGGGACTGAGAGGCAGAAGAGGGCTGACATGGCCCCAAGCGCCTGGGACTCACCGCAGCTCCCGCTCTCTGCACCCCCTGGCAAATTTTTCAGTTCAGGCACTTCTTTCTCTGCCTGTCTGTCCTGTCCTCCCTTCCTCTTCTGTAGCTCCAGTCGCTTGCCTGCCCTCGCCTCACGGGCGGCCCCAGCCCTCACCTCAGCCGGGCCGCGGCTGGAGCAGGGACTGCGCCTCCCGAGACCAACATGGCCGCCTGGCAGCCCCATGCCCCAGGACTACAGCTCCCAGCATGCCGCGGGGTGCTCCTCCCTGCTGTCTGACCCTGCGGGGACACCGTCCCCCGGCTGGGCCCCGCCCCCCGCAGGCCCCATGGCCGCCTCCCCGGGGCTGCCCCAGTCCTGGAGCCCTGGTGGAGCAGGGAGGAGGAGGAGAGAGGGACAGAGCGGCAGAGAGGGGTGGGGCCGGGCGGTGGGGTGCCCGGAGAGGGACGGGAGACGGGCAGAGGGAGTGGAGATGGTCAGAGGGACGAAGAGAATGGGGGGAGGAGCTGGGCAGGGAGTGGAGGAAGGAAAACTCCTGGTGAGGAGCCGGCAGAGGGACAGAGTGGGAAAGAGCTGGAGGGGAAGGGGGACAGCGGGGTGCAGGGAGAAAAATAGTGATAAGCAGCAGGACAGAGGGACAGAGAGAGAAGGAGAAGGGCAGGAAGGACAGAGGGACGGACTGACACAGGCGGGGTGAGGGAGCGGGCCAGGCGGGCAGAGAGACACAAAAGGCGCCAGGAGAGTGGGACAGGGAGCAGGACAGAGGGACAGAGCAGAAAGGGTGGGAGGGAAAAGGAGGGGAGAGAATCATAGAATCATTAAGGTTGGAAAAGACCTCTAAGATCATCGAGTCCAACCAGCAACCTAACACCACCATGCCCACTAAACCATGTCCCTAAGCGCCTCATCTACAGGTCTTTTCAATACCTTCAGGGATGGGGACTCCACCACTTCCCTGGGCAGCCTGTTCCAATGTTTCACCACTCTTTCAGTAAAGAAATTTTTCCTCATGTCCAATCTAACCCTCCCCTGGCGCAACTTGAGGCCGTTTCCTCTCGTCCTATCGCTTGTTACTTGGGAGACGAGACCAACACCCCCCTCGCTACAAGTAGTTGTAGAGAGCGATGAGGTCTCCCCTCAGCCTCCTTTTCTCCAGGCTAAACAACCCCAGTTCTCTCAGCCACTCCTCATAAGACTTGTTCTCCAGACCCTTCACCAGCCTCGTTGCCCTTCTCTGGACACGCTCTAACACCTCGACGTCCTTCTTGTAGTGAGGGGGCCAAAACTGAACACAGTATTCGAGGTGCAGCCTCACCAGTGCCAAGTACAGGGGCACGATCACTTCCCTACTCCTGCTGGCCACACTCTTTCTGATACAGGCCAGGACGCCATTGGCCTTCTTGGCCGCCTGGACACACTGACGGCTCATGTTCAGCCAGCTGTCAGCCAGCACCCCCAGGTCCTTTTCTGCCAGGCAGCTTTCCAGCCACTCTTCCCCAAGCCTGTAGCGCTGCATGGGGCTGTTGTGGCCGAAATGCAGGACCCGGCACTTGTCCTTGTTGAACCTCATACAGTTGGCCTGGGCCCATCGATCCAGCCTGTCCAGGTCCCTCTGCAGAGCCTTCCTACCCTCGAGCAGATCAACACTCCCGCCCAACTTGGTGTCGTCTGCAAACTTACTGAGGGTGCACTCGATCCCCTCATCCAGATCATTGATAAAGATATTGAACAAGACCGGCCCCAGTACTGAGCCCTGGGGAACACCGCTCGTGACCGGCCGCCAACTGGATGTAACTCCATTCACCACAACTCTCTGGGCCCGGCCGTCCAGCCAGTTTTTGACCCAGCGCAGAGTACACCTGTCTAAGCCGTGAGCCGCCAGCTTCTCGAGGAGAATGCTGTGGGAGACAGTGTCAAAGGCCTTACTGAAGTCCAGGTAGACCACATCCACAGCCTTTCCCTTGTCCAGTAGGCGGGTCACCTGGTCATAGAAGGAGATCAGGTTGGTCAAGCAGGACCTGCCTCTCATGAACCCGTGCTGGCTGGGCCTGATCCCCTGGCTGTCCCGCCCATGCCTTGTGAGCGCCCTCAAGATGAACCGCTCCAGAATCTTCCCTGGCACCGAGGTCAGGCTGATAGGCCTGTAGTTCCCCGGATCCTCCTTCCAGCCCTTCTTGTAGATGGGCGTCACATTGGCAAGCCTCCAGTTGTCCGGGACCTCCCCCGTTAACCAGGACTGCTGATAAATGATGGAGAGTGGCTTCCACAGCGCAGCACAGGTGTACTGGCTGTACAGCAAGTTGTTTTCCTTGGTTTAGTTTTTCCTGGAAGAGTCTCATGTTGGTACCGAGTAGAGGCGGAATGTCAGACAAAGTGGCTCATAGAATGGGAACGATACAGGGAAAGTTAGTCGGCTCTTGAAAGCCCCATTGCTCTAGAAGTTGAATCTTTTTTCCCTAGTCCTTTTTCTTTTCTAAGGAAGGGGGCAGGGGGAGGGGCATGGATGCTTTGTCTTCACAGCTCTTAAAACATGCATTGTAGCAGTCAAGACAGAATATGCCTTTCTCACCTACCTTTTCTTTTTTGAACGTGGTGAATTCAATCTGCTGATCAATAGCCCGCTGAGTTCAACAGACGCCTTTGATTTCTATCCTTTGGCTCAAGAGCTAGATGCAACCTCCTGTCACTGGTGTTAGCACAATTAATGCAGATAATCTGCTCTCTACTGTCCAATAGTCTAGGCTACCTACTGTCTAATGATCTATGCGAGAGTACAACCTGATCCGATGGTACACATAACATCAGCACAATGAAGAGATGTGATGTTCAAATGAAAAATGAGACAGTTTGAACACCTTCTGATAGCTTGCAGGAATAAAAAGGGGAAGCGCTGTATATGAAATGAAAAAATATAATAAAATAAAGTAAATTTCTGAGCCTTCCGTGACAAGTTGTGTCATATCAAGTGCATGTCTGCAACGCCCTGCGCTGCACTCTGCAGGTCCTGTTCCCATTCAGTGATCTGGATGATGGGGCAGAGCGTACCCTCAGACAGCTTGCCGATGGCACACGACAGGGAGGCTCGTGCACCAAAGGGTCGTGCTGCCAACCAGGGGGACCTTGACAGGCTGGAGGAAGGGGCTGGCAGGAACCTCCTGCAGTTCATCAAGGGGAAGAGCAAAGTCCTGCACATGGGGAGGAACCAGCCCTTGCATGGGTATATGCTGGGGGACACCCAGCTGGAAAGCAGCTGTGCAGACACCTGGGGTCATGGTGGACCCCAAGCTGACCAATTTGGAGCCTGCAAAGTGCCCCTGGGGCAAAGAAGGCTACCTGCATTGTGGGCTGCACTAGGCAAAGCGTTGGCAGCAGGTGGAGGGAGGTGGTCCTTCCCCCCCTGCTGTGTCCTGCTCTGGGCTCCCCAGTGCAAGGCAGACATGGCCATAGTGGAGAGAACCCCCACCCCAGGGCCCCCCCAGGGCCCCTCCCACTTTCCGTTGGGCTCGGAATGTTGGTCAGTTGGAGCCAACAGCCAGCAGAGAGAGCAGGACAGAGCTGTGCTGGCACAGAGCAGTGCTGGGAGGAGGCAGGGTCTGGCCGAGCAGCGCTGCCCCGGCACCGGCACCAGCACCCCGCTTCCCATCCTCGCTGTCGCCGGCTGGGCAGCGTCCTTGGTGCATGGCGAGGGTCCTCCTGTCCCGGGCAGGATGGGCCAGGCCAACTGCTGCTGCGGCTCCAGGTGGGCTCTCCCTGGGGGTCGGGGACAGGCGGGCATGGCTGGGTGCCACAGCAGCGGCCTTCCTCATTCCCGCCGCTCTCTGCTCTGCAGAGAGGCTCTCAGCGATGCCGAGGCGGTGCTGAGCGCAGACGTGCGGCTGACCCGGGGCCGCAAGAGGAGCGAGAGGCGCCTTCTCCTCCTCCAGGAGGAACTGGTCATCGCCAAGTTGCAGTAAGACCCTCAGAGCCCAGCTGCCTTTCCCCCAGCCCTGGCCCTGGGACCAGGGCAGGGACACCCTGGCACCAGCCCCAGGCCCCGGCACCTTGGTGCTGGATGCACCCGTGTCCGTCCCAACGGCAGGCGGGGGACAGGGCTCTGCCCGGGGCCACCCAAGGAGGCCACCTCTCTCACCAGGGCTGCCTCTCTTCTCTGCAGACACGGTGGCACCACCGTGTGCCCACAGCTCTGCCTGGCCCTGGACCAGCTGTGGGTGGTGAGCGGCGGCAAGGAGGCGGCGGGGGAGGAAGAAGAGGAGGAGGAGGAGGAAGGCAGCGATGAGGACAGGACCTCCATCATCCTCATCTGGCCCACCGGCTCCTGTGTTGCCACCTTCAAGTGAGTCGTGGTGCCACGTCTCACGGCAGGGCCGGGCAGTGCAGTGCTGGCCCCCGTCCTCTCTGGGGTCTGGCAGCTGTGGTCAGGGCTGGCAAGGGGCAGGAGAGTTGCCCAACCATGCCCACGCCATCCTGTGAATGGCCTCTGCCCTCTGCACGCCGGCAGGGAGGGAGGGAGGGAGGCCGGGTTGGCCGGGTGGGGGCTGAGGGGTGGGCATGCAGGCAGCTGGAACGAGAGGGATGGGGGACATTTCTACGTCGTGCATCCCCTGGACACCTTTTGGTCCCCAGAAGGGAAGGCCGAAAGCAGCTCCTCTGGCAGGACAGAGGGAGCCAGGGCTTTGGCAGCGCCTCTGTCCTGCCCCAGGGGGCTTCGTCCTGCCCCTGTGTCCTTCCCCGCGGGGCAGGGCTGTGAAGGCACCGGCCTCTGCCTACGGGCTGGGGGGCAGCGGGGCCTGACGCTGTTTATCCTCTTTCTGCAGCTCCCGGACGCTGAAGGAGCTGTGGGTGTGCACACTGCTGGGGTAAGCCGGGGGGATGCTCTAGGCGCAGCCGTACGGGGGAACACAGTTCTCCAGCTGGGGAGAGGTGCCCCCACGGCTGTGGGCAGCTCTTGGGCAGACGGGGGATGAGCGTGGATGGAAAGCTTCTTCTTCCTCTGCAGCAGGGAGAGGCAGGTGGGGAAGCAGGGCTGAGCACGTGGCAGGCAGGAGCTCTGCAGGCAGCTCTGCTCTCTGCTTGGCTCCGGGGTGGTACCCGGGGGGGTTTGGGATCCCTTTCGCTGGAGAGAGAAGAGGTGGCTTGGGGCTTATTCTTTCTCTGTCCCTTCCCGTGCACAGGCAACCAGAAGGAGCGAAGAGAGCCCGGGTGACGCGACTGCCCTCCGTCAAACTCCTGGAGAAGGAGCTGAGCCGCCGCCATGCCGTGAGTGCCTCTCTTGTCTCGGCTCTGTCCCCTGAGCACTGGCCCTCCAGCTGAGCAGCAGAGGCATCGCTTCTCACCTTCTTCCACTCCTTCTCTCTTGCCCAGTGGAGGACATTAAGCGCCAGGAGCCTGGAGACCCTGATCGAGGGCCAGGCAAAGGTGAGAATGGCTGCCTTTGACCCACCTCTCACTGTGCCGGCGTGCCAGGGATCTCTGTCGAGTGGGGTGACCTTCTGCGGGAGGGTCCCGCGGTGCCACTGGGGGAGCTGAGAGGGTTGGGGAGCCACCAGGAACACCAGCGTGTCCTTGCTGGTGGCACTGGGAAGAAACCTGCCGTGTGGGGCAGAGAGCCCGGCAGGGCAGACGGTTCCAGGTCTGCCACACTCAGGCTGCCAGTGCCAGGTGGCAGCTCACCGGTGGCCCTTTTGGCTGTGGGGCTGCTCTAAGCACAGCCTGGTTCTTGCAGGATGATCCCAAGCAAGGGCCTCTGCCGGTCCCTTCTGGCAATGGAGGGGGACGTTGCCACTCGGCAGGTGAGTTTTGGAAAGAAAGGCAGGGAGGGCCTCCTTTTCCTCCTGCAACCGGCACTTCTGCAGAAGATGGGATGCTGCTGCGGCTGTCCTTCGCCCCGAGCAAGTCGTTCCCCATCGCTCTGCAGCAGGAGAGCGTTGAGCCCTCGGGGTCCCTTCGTTCCCACCTAACGTTTCTCCCTTGCACGCAGGGGCAGAGGGCACATTGCCGAGCGCTCGAGGTGGTGCCTGCCTCTGCTCCATCCTCAGAGCCAGGCGGATGGGTCCCTGCTCCTCGGCGGGAGTCGGCAGGAGCTCTGCTCACTTGTCCCCTGAGTGTCGCCCTGCAGGTTTGGCACCCCAAGGGAGGACGTCACCTGGACGAGGAAGGACACCCGCTGGGCAGCAGCCACTGAACATGGTTCTCCGAGGACACAGAGCCTCTGCTGCTGTGCACAGCTTGGAGGAGGACAGGGCGAGGGCCGGGCCAGGCTGTCACGGTGTCACGCCAGCTCTCAGGATCCTCCGAGCTGGAGCCACTGCGCAGGAGCTGTGGTTCCAGCTGCCCACTCCCTGCCTGTCCTGCTGCACCGCTCAGCACTGTGCTGCAGGCAGGGCAGGGCAGGGCAGGGCAGGGCAGGCTTTGAGAGCGCTGGCCTGGTGGTCTCCATTGATGGGCTCTTCTCTGTTTTCCTTTGTAGCAGGAAGGAGGAGGAGGAGGAGGAGGAGGGGGCTGCCCTGGCCCTTTGCTCTGCGGTGGACCCCGGCCGCTGCCCAGGCGCCAGGGCAGGCGGGCTCCGGCTGCAGCAGGGCGCTCTTTGGACAGCCCCTGGCAGCCCTCTGCGGGGAGGACGGCACGCTGCCCCAGCCCATCCAGGTAAGCCAGCCTGGACAGGGGGTCCCCAGCCCTCCAGCTGCTCCGGAGAGGGAGTGTCCCCAGGGGCTCCGGGGACGGGGAACTGGGCTTTTCACCCCTGGCTCAGACCCTGATCCCAGTCCCTTTGCGGAGGGAGGGAGCCAGGTCTGGGGCAGAGCTCTGGCCATGGCCACCGCTGTCAGAAGGCAGCTCTTCAGCCAAGCAACTGTCCTCCTGCGTCTCCTGCAGGAGCTCCTGAATATCCTGCACCAACAAGGGCCATCGACAGAGGGGATATTCCGGAGAGCTGCCAGCGGGACAGCAGTTCGGGAGCTCAAGGAAGCCCTTGACAGCGGTGCGGACATCGACCTAGGAAGCCAGCCTGTGCTCCTGCTGGCCGTCATCTTGAAGGTGAGCGCTTCTGACCGGCAGCTGGAAGGGCTCCCGGCTGGCCTGGAGTGTTCCGAGGCTCACCTGGAGCCCTTGGCATTGCAGGACTTCCTCCGAAGCATCCCCGCCAAGCTCCTCGTCATCGACCTCTACGAGGATTGGATGCGAGCCATGGAGAAGCCAAGCAAGCAGGCAAAGGTGGAAGAGCTGAAAGCGTAAGTGTGGCTGGCAGCCTGCCTTTTGAGCAGCAACTGGTAGAGGCCTGGGACTTGCCTGCAAAAGGATGGGCTCCTGAAAAAGCCGTGTTTTCTGGCCGCCCGCTGTTGCATTTCAGGGGAAAGGGCATGGACAGGGAGCCTTCCCTTGCGTGGGCTTGGGTGAAATCAGGAGCTGGGAAGCAACGCCGTGCTTCCTTCCTGAAGCGCAGGAGCACTGACCGCTGGCTGAGAGCACCTGGAAAGCTGCGCAGCACAGCTGCTGGCTCCCACCTGTGTCGTTGCGCAAGCTTCGGGGACGGCTGTGGGCAACATCTCTTTTTTAACCTTGTGTTCCTGTTCCCTCAGGGTGGCCAACAAGTTGCCTGCAGCAAACCTCCTCCTGCTCAAGCAGCTGCTGTCCCTCCTCCAGCACATCGGCCACAGCGCGTCCACCAGCAGGATGAGCTGCAGCAACCTGGCCATCTGCGTTGGGCCTAACCTGCTGAGCCCAGCCAACGAGGACCTGCTCCCTCTGGAGGCCATGCTGGAGGTGGCTGAGAAGGTACGCTGTATTGACCAGCCGGCTGCAGCCTTCCCGGCCCGTCAGAGCTTGGCTGCTCGGAGGTCCCTGGCTGCCCCCTCTCTCCAACAAATGCTGGTGGGGTGGCTGCCGGGAAGAGCAGCCCCACAGCCACAGCCTTCTGCTCAGAGGGAAGGGTCAGGAGTGGGAAAGGCTGCTTGTCATGTTTTCAGGCACCCGCGCTGAAAGCAAGGCTTTCATGTGCGCAGGTGAAGGCGCTGGTGGACTTTCTGACAGAAAACTGCTGTGAAATCTTTGGGGAGGAGATGGCTGGCCTTTCCAGTCCCCCAGCTGTGGAGTCACCGGTGCCCATGGGCAGATCCACAGGTATGAGGAGGGGCTGAGGGTTGTCACAGCCTGAGCAGACAGGTGAAGCTGGTGTAGGGCTTCAGGTGGGTTTTGCTTTAGCTGTTGTCCACTTCCAAGAAGTCACTTGGCTGCACGTGCTTTTGCTCTCCAGAGCTGCCTTTGGAAGACCAACGTGGCCCTGCAGGCGAAGCAGACATGCAGCACCAGGCAAAAGCCCTCCTGGACGCACCACCCTCTCTGCTCGTCCTCCCGAAAGCAGCAGGGGCAGACACGGTGCTGGGGTCGGAAACAGCAGAGGTATGGCGGCTCCCCAAACACTGGGACAACGGGTCTCATGTAGGAGGGTAGTTCCTGATGAGTCCAAGTAGCTGCTGTGCCTCTTCCTGGCATTCGATCTCTTGTGGCTTTGTGGCTTTGTGTGTTTTTTTTTTTTCCCCCCTGGTGTGATACATAGTAAGTAAAAGTGGACAGGTTGTTTCTCCAATGCCTTAGGCATGTGCTTAATCAAAGGAAACGCCTACCAAATCCCTGCGGAAAGACAGATTTCAAAAGCAGAGCCTCCCACCGCAGAAGGTGGTATTGCACCAAAGGGATATCCGCAGAGCTCTGTCTCGGGAGGGCAGCAGCAACTCTGGCAGAATGAAGTGGGCAAGCCTTTTCTTGCCCGGAGGGGGACCGCAGGCTCCCTGCTGAATGCCCCCCCCAAATTAACCGAGTGTCACACACCCATGTGAACACTGTGTTCCAAAGTGAGGCCCTTGGAAGAAAGGGCTCATGCAAACCAGCCAAAGGGATCTTCTCCATAGGGCTCAGGTAGCAATTTGCCAAACGGTCGCTTCCTACTCCGGGGCGTCCCTTGCCACCTGCTAACGCCGACGTTTCTGTTTTAGGCACCCGTTGCTTTGCCTCCAAGCACCCCAGAGACCACGGTAGCCTCCCTGGTACACGTAGAACTGAAGAGCCTTTCGGAGGAAAGGAGGTAACATGAGTCAGCTTTGGTGAAATCAAGAACTGATTCCAGTTGGTCCTGGCTTTACCTATCTAATCACACTGTGGGGTGGGATGGAAAGGTTTGCAGGCTCCCCCCAGGAAAATGAAGACCGAAGAAAAAGAAAGAGAAAAGAGGCCTGGGCAGAGGAGAGGGAGTGCCAACAAGAAAAGAAAAGAAGGAAGGAAGAAAGAAAAAGATGGGGGCTGAAAAAAAGCAGGAGGGTCCAGAAGGTGAAGAAGCCCAGGTGGGTACCGGGCTCTGCTGCCCACCTTTCCCAACTCTGACGCTGCTCGAAGTCAGTCAAACGCGCTGGCAAGGGACGGCGAGGGATGGTGCTGCGCAGGTTTTGGAAATAACTCCACGGCAGCTCCCCAGGGGCTCCCCATGGAGCCCTGCTGCCTGGCACAGGGGCACGGTGCACCTCTGTACACTCACAGGTCTCTAAGGGTATTGCCCATGGGGATAAGGCGCCAGAGCCATCCCGTAGTCAGTGCCAGCACCAGCTCCCTCTTCTGGGCCATAAACAACTCCTCGTCAGCTGTGTTCCCCAAAGAAAGGGGAACCACTTCATGCCTGTGTGGCTTTCTCAGTGCTTTCTGACTCTGTCATTGTAGGTGCCGATTTCCTGTTACTGGCTGACCCACTGTGACTCCCGGCCTCCTGCACTTGATGTCCACAATAAAAGGATATTTTCTCTCTTCTGACCGTGTCTGCCGTACGATATTTGGACTAGGTAGAGGTTGTTTTGTGATGAATCGCACCGGAGGACATTGGGATCATCCCTTGTCCCAGAATCCTTTCCAGCGGGCATCAGGGCTGAGTTCAGAGGCTTTAGGAGTCAAACCAAAGCACAGAGTCACACAGAACAGCTGAGGTTGGGAGGGACCTGTGGAGGTCATCTGGTCCAAGCCCTCTGCTCAAGCAGGCTCACCTGGAGCCAGTAAAATGGATCACCCCAACAGTGAAATACTGCTTTCTCATGTGCAGCTGGAATATCGTGTCTTTTAATCTGTGCCCCTTTCCTCTGGTCCTCTGAGCGCACGCTCTTGAGAAGAGCCTGCCTCCCTCATCTTCTTTCCTTCTCAGCAGGTTTGTATACACGTTGAGGAGACACACACAGCACCCCCCACCCCCCGCTCAGTCTTCCCTTCTCCCAGCTGAAGAGTGCCAGCTCTCTCAGCCTTTCCTCACATGGCAACGAGAAGGAGAACTCCCACTGGTCCTCTTTTGGAAACTTTTGGAAGGCCTCCGTCTCAAATAAGAAATTTGAGACACCAGCCTTCATCTAGGTTACCTCATGAGCTGTGCGATTGCATTTTGGTGTAGAAGTGCCAGAGCGCATCATTAAGAGGGTGTTAATTTGGCCGTTCTGGTCATGAAGCTCGTCGGAGCACTGAGCTGGACACCTGGAGACGGCAGCTGTGTGTCAGCCAGGCTGGATGCTCAGTGTTCAGCACAGCAATGGCACAGCAGTGCCACAGCCGCTGCTCGAGGTATGTGTGCACTGACAACTTGCCCCTGAGTGTCCCGGTGCCCTGAGGTTTGGGATCTCTCCGGTGGTTTTGACAAAAAGCTCTTGACAAAGGTGTGAAGGAGGCGCAAGGCACAACTGTTGGAAGAATCTGCCACAGTCCTTGTCTTGGTGGGAAGGTGTTGGCAGTGAGAGCTACGTAATGGGGGACATTGCTCATTGCTAGTGCAGCAACCAGGTGAGGAAGGTGCTACCATTTGTCACCTACCACAAAGGTAGGCTGTGACGGAGAGGATGCGCTGCTTTGCCGCATCCGTAACAACCAGAAGTATCCACTTCAGGTCCTTCAGTGTCTTTTGAATACCACGTCTGGCTTTCTACACGGGTGCTGCTGTTTTGCCGTCGAGGGTAGTTTCTGTGTGCTGTGCTTTCGCCTTTTCCTGGTCTCTAGTGGTGGAGCTGATACCGTCAATGCAATGCAGTAACTAAGAGAGCAGGGTGCCACCAGTGGGGGTTTGGGCTCCCTGCCTCGAGCTACCTGTGTAAAACAAATGCGATGAAGCTGGTGACTCTGGTCCTGGATGTCTCCCTTGCCCACGTGGAGGCAGACTGCCTGGGTCTCGGATATCCTTCACTTTCTGTTCTCACTTACAATGATGGTGGTTTTTTAACTTTTTTTCATGGTGCAAGAGCTCTTTGTCCCTCCCCCTTCTCCCCGTCTTTCACAGCACATTGCTGTTTGTTAGGAAAAGATTCCTCCCCCACAAAAGGTGCCAGGACTGCCAGGTGTTGGTGGCCCTCACCTTCCCTTGGCAGCCCTTCCACAGTCCCACAGACACTGGCGCTCTGAGCTTGCCAGCCTGGTGACGGTGCCGACGTTGCCTTACTCGCTCTCAGCGCCGCCGCCAGAGCCCAGCTCCGAAAGGGCCTACGTCCAGCGACTGCTCCCCCAACAAAGGGGCCAGGACTGCAAGCTGTTGCTGGCCCTCACCTTCCCTTGGCAGCCCTTCCACAGCCCCACAGACACTGCCGCTCTGAGCTTGCCAGCCACCTCAGGGTGCCGACGTCTTTCCCTTGCTCGCTCTCAGTCCTCTGAAAGCCCAGCTCCCAAATTCAAAACGTCCAGTGCCTGCTCCCACACCAAAGGGGCCAGGACTGCAAGCTGTTGCTGGCCCTCACCTTCCCTTGGCAGCCCTTCCACAGCCCCACAGACACTGGCGCTCTGAGCTTGCCAGCCACCTCAGGGTGCTGAAGTTTTTGCCTTCCTCGCTCTCAGTCCTGCGAAAGCCCAGCTCCCAAATGGAAAACGTCCAGCGCCTGCTCCCACACCAAAGGGGCCAGGACTGCAAGCTGTTGCTGGCCCTCACCTTCCCTTGGCAGCCCTTCCACAGCCCCACAGACACTGCCGCTCTGAGCTTGCCAGCCACCTCAGGGTGCCGACGTCTTTCCCTTGCTCGCTCTCAGTCCTGCGAAAGCCCAGCTCCCAAATGGAAAACGTCCAGCGCCTGCTCCCACACCAAAGGGGCCAGGACTGCAAGCTGTTGCTGGCCCTCACCTTCCCTTGGCAGCCCTTCCACAGCCCCACAGACACTGGCGCTCTGAGCTTGCCAGCCACCTCAGGGTGCCGACGTCTTTCCCTTGCTCGCTCTCAGCACTGCCAGAGTCCAGCTCCCAAATGGAAAACGTCCAGCGCCTGTTCCCACACCAAAGGGGCCAGGACTGCAAGCTGTTGCTGGCCCTCACCTTCCCTTGGCAGCCCTTCCACAGCCCCACAGACACTGGTGCTCTGAGCTTGCCAGCCACCTCAGGGTGCCGACGTCTTTCCCTTGCTCGCTCTCAGTCCTCTGAAAGCCAAGCTCCCAAATGGAAAACATCCAGCGCCTGCTCCCACACCAAAGGGGCCAGGACTGCAAGCTGTTGCTGGCCCTCACCTTCCCTTGGCAGCCCTTCCACAGCCCCACAGACACTGGCGCTCTGAGCTTGCCAGCCACCTCAGGGTGCCGACGTCTTGCCCTTGCTTGCTCTCCGTCCTGCGAAAGCCCAGCTCCCAAATGGAAAACGTCCAGCGCCTGCTCCCACACCAAAGGGGCCAGGACTGCAAGCTGTTGCTGGCCCTCACCTTCCCTTGGCAACCCTTCCACAGCCCCACAGACTCTGGCGCTGTAAGCTTGCCAGCCATCTCAGGGTGCCGACGTCTTTCCCTTGCTCGCTCTCAGAGCTGCGAAAGCCCAGCTCCCAAATTCAAAACGTCCAGCGCCTGCTCCCACACCAAAGGGGCCAGGACTGCAAGCTGTTGCTGGCCCTCACCTTCCCTTGGCAGCCCTTCCACAGCCCCACAGACACTGGCGCTCTGAGCTTGCCAGCCACCTCAGGGTGCCGACGTCTTGCCCTTGCTCTCAGCGCTGCGAAAGCCCAGCTCCCAAATGGAAAACGTCCAGCGCCTGCTCCCACACCAAAGGGGCCAGGACTGCAAGCTGTTGCTGGCCCTCCCCTTCCCTTGGCAGCCCTTCCACAGCCCCACAGACACTGCCGCTCTGAGCTTGCCAGCCACCTCAGGGTGCCGACGTCTTGCCCTTGCTCGCTCTCAGCACTGCCAGAGCCCAGCTCCCAAATGGAAAATGTCCAGCGCCTGCTCCCACACCAAAGGGGCCAGGACTGCAAGCTGTTGCTGGCCCTCACCTTCCCTTGGCGGCCCTTCCACAGCCCCACAGACACTGGCACTCTGAGCTTGTCAGCCACCTCAGGGTGCCGACGTCTTGCCCTTGCTCGCTCTCAGTCCTGCGAAAGCCCAGCTCCCAAATGGAAAACGTCCAGCGCCTGCTCCCACACCAAAGGGGCCAGAACTGCAAGCTGTTGCTGGCCCTCACCTTCCCTTGGCAGCCCTTCCACAGCCCCACACACACTGGCACTCTGAGCTTGTCAGCCACCTCAGGGTGCCGAAGTTGTTGCCTTGCTCGCTCTCAGCACCGCCAGAGTCCAGCTCCCAAATGGAAAATGTCCAGCGCCTGCTCCCACACCAAAGGGGCCAGGACTGCAAGCTGTTGCTGGCCCTCACCTTCCCTTGGCAGCCCTTCCACAGCCCCACACACACTGCCGCGCTGAGCTTGCCAGCCACCTCAGGGTGCCGACGTCTTTCCCTTGCTCGCTCTCAGCACTGCCAGAGCCCAGCTCCCAAATGAAAACGTCCAGCGCCTGCTCCCACACCAAAGGGGCCAGGACTGCAAGCTGTTGCTGGCCCTCACCTTCTCTTGGCAGCCTTTCCACAGCCCCACAGACACTGGCGCTCTGAGCTTGCCAGCCACCTCAGGGTGCCGACGTCTTTCCCTTGCTCGCTCTCAGCGCTGCGAAAGCCCAGCTCCCAAATGGAAAACGTCCAGCGCCTGCTCCCACACCAAAGGGGCCAGGACTGCAAGCTGTTGCTGGCCCTCACCTTCCCTTGGCAGCCCTTCCACAGCCCCACAGACACTGGCGCTCTGAGCTTGCCAGCCACCTCAGGGTGCCGACGTCTTTCCCTTGCTCGCTCTCAGAGCTGCGAAAGCCCAGCTCCCAAATGGGAAACGTCCAGCGCCTGCTCCCACACCAAAGGGGCCAGGACTGCAAGCTGTTGCTGGCCCTCACCTTCCCTTGGCAGCCCTTCCACAGCCCCACAGACACTGCCGCTCTGAGCTTGCCAGCCACCTCAGGGTGCCGACGTCTTTCCCTTGCTCGCTCTCAGTCCTCCGAAAGCCCAGCTCCCAAATGGAAAACGTCCAGCGCCTGCTCCCACACCAAAGGGGCCAGGACTGCAAGCTGTTGCTGGCCCTCACCTTCCCTTGGCAGCCCTTCCACAGCCCCTCAGACTCTGGCGCTCTGAGCTTGCCAGACACCTCAGGGTGCCGACGTCTTGCCCTTGCTCGCTCTCAGAGCTGCGAAAGCCCAGCTCCCAAATGGAAAACGTCCAGCGCCTGCTCCCACACCAAAGGGGCCAGGACTGCAAGCTGTTGCTGGCCCTCACCTTCTCTTGGCAGCCTTTCCACAGCCCCACACACACTGGCGCTCTGAGCTTGCCAGCCACCTCAGGGTGCCGACGTCTTTCCCTTGCTCGCTCTCAGAGCTGCGAAAGCCCAGCTCCCAAATGGAAAACATCCAGCGCCTGCTCCCACACCAAAGGGGCCAGGACTGCAAGCTGTTGCTGGCCCTCACCTTCCCTTGGCAGCCTTTCCACAGCCCCACACACACTGGCGCTCTGAGCTTGCCAGCCACCTCACGGGGCCAACGTCTTTCACTTGCTCGTTCTCAGTCCTCCGAAAGCCCAGCTCCCAAATGGAAAAAGTCCAGCGCCTGCTCCCACACCAAAGGGGCCAGGACTGCAAGCTGTTGCTGGCCCTCACCTTCCCTTGGCAGCCCTTCCACAGCCCCACAGACACTGCCGCTCTGAGCTTGCCAGCCACCTCAGGGTGCCGACGTCTTGCCCTTGCTCGCTCTCAGTCCTCCCAAAGCCCAGCTCCCAAATTCAAAACGTCCAGCGCCTGCTCCCACACCAAAGGGGCCAGGACTGCAAGCTGTTGCTGGCCCTCCCCTTCCCTTGGCAGCCCTTCCACAGCCCCACAGACACTGGCGCTCTGAGCTTGCCAGCCACCTCAGGGTGCCGACGTCTTGCCCTTGCTCGCTCTCAGTCCTCCGAAAGCCCAGCTCCCAAATGGAAAACGTCCAGCGCCTGCTCCCACACCAAAGGGGCCAGGACTGCAAGCTGTTGCTGGCCCTCACCTTCCCTTGGCAGCCCTTCCACAGCCCCAGAGACACTGGTGCTCTGAGCTTGCCAGCCACCTCAGGGTGCCGACGTCTTGCCCTTGCTTGCTCTCAGTCCTGCGAAAGCCCAGCTCCCAAATGGAAAACGTCCAGCGCCTGCTCCCACACCAAAGGGGCCAGGACTGCAAGCTGTTGCTGGCCCTCACCTTCCCTTGGCAACCCTTCCACAGCCCCTCAGACTCTGGCGCTCTGAGCTTGCCAGCCACCTCACGGGGCCAACGTCTTGCCCTTGCTCGCTCTCAGAGCTGCGAAAGCCCAGCTCCCAAATGGGAAACGTCCAGCGCCTGCTCCCACACCAAAGGGGCCAGGACTGCAAGCTGTTGCTGGCCCTCACCTTCCCTTGGCAGCCCTTCCACAGCCCCACACACACTGGCACTCTGAGCTTGTCAGCCACCTCAGGGTGCCGAAGTTGTTGCCTTGCTCGCTCTCAGCACCGCCAGAGCCCAGCTCCCAAATGGAAAATGTCCAGCGCCTGCTCCCACACCAAAGGGGCCAGGACTGCAAGCTGTTGCTGGCCCTCACCTTCCCTTGGCAGCCCTTCCACAGCCCCACACACACTGCCGCGCTGAGCTTGCCAGCCACCTCAGGGTGCCGACGTCTTTCCCTTGCTCGCTCTCAGTCCTCTGAAAGCCCAGCTCCCAAATGGAAAACGTCCAGCGCCTGCTCCCACACCAAAGGGGCCAGGACTGCAAGCTGTTGCTGGCCCTCACCTTCCCTTGGCAGCCCTTCCACAGCCCCACAGACACTGGCGCTCTGAGCTTGCCAGCCACCTCAGGGTGCCGACGTCTTGCCCTTGCTTGCTCTCAGTCCTGCGAAAGCCCAGCTCCCAAATGGAAAACGTCCAGCGCCTGCTCCCACACCAAAGGGGCCAGGACTGCAAGCTGTTGCTGGCCCTCACCTTCCCTTGGCAACCCTTCCACAGCCCCTCAGACTCTGGCGCTCTGAGCTTGCCAGCCACCTCACGGGGCCAACGTCTTTCCCTTGCTCGCTCTCAGTCCTGCGAAAGCCCAGCTCCCAAATGGAAAACGTCCAGCGCCTGCTCCCACACCAAAGTGGCCAGGACTGCAAGCTGTTGCTGGCCCTCACCTTCCCTTGGCAACCCTTCCACAGCCCCTCAGACTCTGGCGCTCTGAGCTTGCCAGCCACCTCAGGGTGCCAACGTCTTTCCCTTGCTCGCTCTCAGTCCTGCGAAAGCCCAGCTCCCAAATGGAAAACGTCCAGCGCCTGCTCCCACACCAAAGGGGCCAGGACTGCAAGCTGTTGCTGGCCCTCACCTTCCCTTGGCAGCCCTTCCACAGCCCCACAGACACTGCCGCTCTGAGCTTGCCAGCCACCTCAGGGTGCCGACGTCTTGCCCTTGCTCGCTCTCAGTCCTGCGAAAGCCCAGCTCCCAAATGGAAAACGTCCAGCGCCTGCTCCCACACCAAAGGGGCCAGGACTGCAAGCTGTTGCTGGCCCTCACCTTCCCTTGGCAGCCCTTCCACAGCCCCACAGACACTGGCGCTCTGAGCTTGCCAGCCACCTCAGGGTGCCGACGTCTTGCCCTTGCTCGCTCTCAGTCCTGCGAAAGCCCAGCTCCCAAATGGAAAACGTCCAGCGCCTGCTCCCACACCAAAGGGGCCAGGACTGCAAGCTGTTGCTGGGCCTCACCTTCCCTTGGCAGCCCTTCCACAGCCCCACAGACACTGCCGCTCTGAGCTTGCCAGCCACCTCAGGGTGCCGACGTCTTTCCCTTGCTCGCTCTCAGTCCTGCCAGAGCCCAGCTCACAAATGAAAACGTTCTGCGCCTGCTCCCACACCAAAGGGGCCAGGACTGCAAGCTGTTGCTGGCCCTCACCTTCCCTTGGCGGCCCTTCCACAGCCCCACAGACACTGGCACTCTGAGCTTGCCAGCCACCTCAGGGTGCCGACGTCTTTCCGTTGCTCGCTCTCAGTCCTGCGAAAGCCCAGCTCCCAAATGGAAAACGTCCAGCACCTGCTCCCACACCAAAGGGGCCAGGACTGCAAGCTGTTGCTGGCCCTCACCTTCCCTTGGCAGCCCTACCACAGCCCCACACACACTGGCACTCTGAGCTTGTCAGCCACCTCAGGGTGCCGAAGTTGTTGCCTTGCTCGCTCTCAGCACCGCTAGAGTCAAGCTCCCAAATGGAAAATGTCCAGCGCCTGCTCCCACACCAAAGGGGCCAGGACTGCAAGCTGTTGCTGGCCCTCCCCTTCCCTTGGCAGCCCTTCCACAGCCCCACACACACTGCCGCGCTGAGCTTGCCAGCCACCTCAGGGTGCCGACGTCTTTCCCTTGCTCGCTCTCAGCGCTGCGAAAGCCCAGCTCCCAAATGGAAAACGTCCAGCGCCTGCTCCCACACCAAAGGGGCCAGGACTGCAAGCTGTTGCTGGCCCTCACCTTCCCTTGGCAGCCCTTCCACAGCCCCACAGACACTGCCGCTCTGAGCTTGCCAGCCACCTCAGGGTGCCGACGTCTTGCCCTTGCTCGCTCTCAGAGCTGCGAAAGCCCAGCTCCCAAATGGGAAACGTCCAGCGCCTGCTCCCACACCAAAGGGGCCAGGACTGCAAGCTGTTGCTGGCCCTCCCCTTCCCTTGGCAGCCCTTCCACAGCCCCACACACACTGCCGCGCTGAGCTTGCCAGCCACCTCAGGGTGCCGACGTCTTTCCCTTGCTCGCTCTCAGCACTGCCAGAGCCCAGCTCCCAAATGAAAACGTCCAGCGCCTGCTCCCACACCAAAGGGGCCAGGACTGCAAGCTGTTGCTGGCCCTCACCTTCCCTTGGCAGCCCTTCCACAGCCCCACAGACACTGGCGCTCTGAGCTTGCCAGCCACCTCAGGGTGCCGACGTCTTTCCCTTGCTCGCTCTCAGCGCTGCGAAAGCCCAGCTCCCAAATGGAAAATGTCCAGCGCCTGCTCCCACACCAAAGGGGCCAGGACTGCAAGCTGTTGCTGGCCCTCACCTTCCCTTGGCAGCCCTTCCACAGCCCCACAGACACTGGCGCTCTGAGCTTGACAGCCACCTCAGGGTGCCGAAGTTGTTACCTTGCTCGCTCTCAGCACCGCCAGAGTCCAGCTCCCAAATGGAAAATGTCCAGCGCCTGCTCCCACACCAAAGGGGCCAGGACTGCAAGCTGTTGCTGGCCCTCACCTTCCCTTGGCAGCCCTTCCACAGCCCCACAGACACTGGCGCTCTGAGCTTGCCAGCCACCTCAGGGTGCCAACGTCTTTCCCTTGCTCGCTCTCAGTCCTCCCAAAGCCCAGCTCCCAAATGGAAAATGTCCAGCGCCTGCTCCCACACCAAAGGGGCCAGGACTGCAAGCTGTTGCTGGCCCTCACCTTCCCTTGGCAGCCCTTCCACAGCCCCACAGACACTGCCGCTCTGAGCTTGCCAGCCACCTCAGGGTGCCGACGTTTTTCCCTTGCTCGCTCTCAGTCCTCCCAAAGCCCAGCTCCCAAATGGAAAACGTCCAGCGCCTGCTCCCACACCAAAGGGGCCAGGACTGCAAGCTGTTGCTGGCCCTCACCTTCCCTTGGCAGCCCTTCCACAGCCCCACAGACTCTGGCGCTCTGAGCTTGCCAGCCACCTCAGGGTGCCGACGTCTTCCCCTTGCTCGCTCTCAGTCCTGCGAAAGCCCAGCTCCCAAATGGAAAACGTCCAGCGCCTGCTCCCACACCAAAGGGGCCAGGACTGCAAGCTGTTGCTGGCCCTCACCTTCCCTTGGCAGCCCTTCCACAGCCCCACAGACACTGGCGCTCTGAGCTTGCCAGTTACCTCAGGGTGCCGACGTCTTTCCCTTGCTCGCTCTCAGCACTGCCAGAGCCCAGCTCCCAAATGAAAACGTCCAGCGCCTGCTCCCACACCAAAGGGGCCAGGACTGCAAGCTGTTGCTGGCCCTCACCTTCCCTTGGCAGCCCTTCCACAGCCCCACAGACACTGCCGCTCTGAGCTCGCCAGCCACCTCAGGGTGCCGACGTCTTTCCCTTGCTCGCTCTCAGCACTGCCATAGCCCAGCTCCCAAATGGGAAACGTCCAGCGCCTGCTCCCACACCAAATGGGCCAGGACTGCAAGCTGTTGCTGGCCCTCACCTTCCCTTGGCAGCCCTTCCACAGCCCCACAGACACTGGCGCTCTGAGCTTGCCAGCCACCTCAGGGTGCCGACGTCTTTCCCTTGCTCGCTCTCAGCGCTGCGAAAGCCCAGCTCCCAAATGGAAAACGTCCAGCGCCTGCTCCCACACCAAAGGGGCCAGGACTGCAAGCTGTTGCTGGCCCTCCCCTTCCCTTGGCAGCCCTTCCACAGCCCCACAGACACTGGCGCTCTGAGCTTGCCAGCCACCTCAGGGTGCCGACGTCTTGCCCTTGCTCGCTCTCAGCACTGCCAGAGCCCAGCTCCCAAATGGGAAACGTCCAGCGCCTGCTCCCACACCAAAGGGGCCAGGACTGCAAGCTGTTGCTGGCCCTCACCTTCTCTTGGCAGCCTTTCCACAGCCCCACAGACACTGGCGCTCTGAGCTTGCCAGCCACCTCAGGGTGCTGAAGTTTTTGCCTTCCTCGCTCTCAGTCCTGCGAAAGCCCAGCTCCCAAATGGAAAACGTCCAGCGCCTGCTCCCACACCAAAGGGGCCAGGACTGCAAGCTGCTGCTGGCCCTCCCCTTCCCTTGGCAGCCCTTCCACAGCCCCACAGACACTGCCGCTCTGAGCTTGCCAGCCACCTCAGGGTGCCGACGTCTTTCCGTTGCTCGCTCTCAGAGCTGCGAAAGCCCAGCTCCCAAATGGAAAACGTCCAGCGCCTGCTCCCACACCAAAGGGGCCAGGACTGCAAGCTGTTGCTGGCCCTCACCTTCCCTTGGCAGCCCTTCCACAGCCCCACAGACACTGCCGCTCTGAGCTCGCCAGCCACCTCAGGGTGCCGACGTCTTTCCCTTGCTCGCTCTCAGCACTGCCATAGCCCAGCTCCCAAATGGGAAACGTCCAGCGCCTGCTCCCACACCAAATGGGCCAGGACTGCAAGCTGTTGCTGGCCCTCACCTTCCCTTGGCAGCCCTTCCACAGCCCCACAGACACTGGCGCTCTGAGCTTGCCAGCCACCTCAGGGTGCCGACGTCTTTCCCTTGCTCGCTCTCAGCGCTGCGAAAGCCCAGCTCCCAAATGGAAAACGTCCAGCGCCTGCTCCCACACCAAAGGGGCCAGGACTGCAAGCTGTTGCTGGCCCTCCCCTTCCCTTGGCAGCCCTTCCACAGCCCCACAGACACTGGCGCTCTGAGCTTGCCAGCCACCTCAGGGTGCCGACGTCTTGCCCTTGCTCGCTCTCAGCACTGCCAGAGCCCAGCTCCCAAATGGAAAACGTCCAGCGCCTGCTCCCACACCAAAGGGGCCAGGACTGCAAGCTGTTGCTGGCCCTCACCTTCTCTTGGCAGCCTTTCCACAGCCCCACAGACACTGGCGCTCTGAGCTTGCCAGCCACCTCAGGGTGCTGAAGTTTTTGCCTTCCTCGCTCTCAGTCCTGCGAAAGCCCAGCTCCCAAATGGAAAACGTCCAGCACCTGCTCCCACACCAAAGGGGCCAGGACTGCAAGCTGCTGCTGGCCCTCACCTTCCCTTGGCAGCCCTTCCACAGCCCCACAGACACTGGCGCTCTGAGCTTGCCAGCCACCTCAGGGTGCCGACGTCTTTCCCTTGCTCGCTCTCAGTCCTCCGAAAGCCCAGCTCCCAAATGGAAAACGTCCAGCGCCTGCTCCCACACCAAAGGGGCCAGGACTGCAAGCTGTTGCTGGCCCTCCCCTTCCCTTGGCAGCCCTTCCACAGCCCCCGACACACTGGCGCTCTGAGCTTGCCAGCCACCTCAGGGTGCCGACGTCTTTCCGTTGCTCGCTCTCAGAGCTGCGAAAGCCCAGCTCCCAAATGGGAAACGTCCAGCGCCTGCTCCCACACCAAAGGGGCCAGGACTGCAAGCTGTTGCTGGCCCTCACCTTCCCTTGGCAGCCCTTCCACAGCCCCACAGACACTGCCGCTCTGAGCTTGCCAGCCACCTCAGGGTGCCGACGTCTTTCCCTTGCTCGCTCTCAGTCCTGCGAAAGCCCAGCTCCCAAATGGAAAACGTCCAGCGCCTGCTCCCACACCAAAGGGGCCAGGACTGCTAGCTCTTGCTGGCCCTCACCTTCCCTTGGCAGCCCTTCCACAGCCCCACAGACACTGGTGCTCTGAGCTTGCCAGCCACCTCAGGGTGCCGACGTCTTGCCCTTGCTTGCTCTCAGTCCTGCGAAAGCCCAGCTCCCAAATGGAAAACGTCCAGCGCCTGCTCCCACACCAAAGGGGCCAGGACTGCAAGCTGTTGCTGGCCCTCACCTTCCCTTGGCAGCCCTTCCACAGCCCCACAGACACTGGCGCTCTGAGCTTGCCAGCCACCTCAGGGTGCCGACGTCTTGCCCTTGCTTGCTCTCAGTCCTGCGAAAGCCCAGCTCCCAAATGGAAAACGTCCAGCACCTACTCCCACACCAAAGGGGCCAGGACTGCAAGCTGTTGCTGGCCCTCACCTTCCCTTGGCAACCCTTCCACAGCCCCACAGACTCTGGCGCTATGAGCTTGCCAGCCATCTCAGGGTGCCGACGTCTTTCCCTTGCTCGCTCTCAGAGCTGCGAAAGCCCAGCTCCCAAATGGAAAACATCCAGCGCCTGCTCCCACACCAAAGGGGCCAGGACTGCAAGCTGTTGCTGGCCCTCACCTTCCCTTGGCAGCCCTTCCACAGCCCCACAGACACTGCCGCTCTGAGCTCGCCAGCCACCTCAGGGTGCCGACGTCTTTCCCTTGCTCGCTCTCAGTCCTGCGAAAGCCCAGCTCCCAAATGGGAAACGTCCAGCGCCTGCTCCCACACCAAATGGGCCAGGACTGCAAGCTGTTGCTGGCCCTCACCTTCCCTTGGCAGCCCTTCCACAGCCCCACAGACACTGGCGCTCTGAGCTTGCCAGCCACCTCAGGGTGCCGACGTCTTTCCCTTGCTCGCTCTCAGCGCTGCGAAAGCCCAGCTCCCAAATGGAAAACGTCCAGCGCCTGCTCCCACACCAAAGGGGCCAGGACTGCAAGCTGTTGCTGGCCCTCCCCTTCCCTTGGCAGCCCTTCCACAGCCCCACAGACACTGCCGCTCTGAGCTTGCCAGCCACCTCAGGGTGCCGACGTCTTTCCCTTGCTCGCTCTCAGTCCTGCGAAAGCCCAGCTCCCAAATGGAAAACGTCCAGCGCCTGCTCCCACACCAAAGGGGCCAGGACTGCAAGCTGTTGCTGGCCCTCACCTTCCCTTGGCAGCCCTTCCACAGCCCCACAGACACTGCCGCTCTGAGCTTGCCAGCCACCTCAGGGTGCCGACGTCTTGCCCTTGCTCGCTCTCAGTCCTCTGAAAGCCCAGCTCCCAAATGGAAAACGTCCAGCGCCTGCTCCCACACCAAAGGGGCCAGGACTGCAAGCTGTTGCTGGCCCTCACCTTCCCTTGGCAGCCCTTCCACAGCCCCACAGACACTGGCGCTCTGAGCTTGCCAGCCACCTCAGGGTGCCGACGTCTTTCCCTTGCTCGCTCTCAGTACTGCCAGAGCCCAGCTCCCAAATGGAAAATGTCCAGCGCCTGCTCCCACACCAAAGGGGCCAGGACTGCAAGCTGTTGCTGGCCCTCACCTTCCCCTGGCGGCCCTTCCACAGCCCCACAGACACTGGCACTCTGAGCTTGCCAGCCACCTCAGGGTGCCGACGTCTTGCCCTTGCTCGCTCTCAGTCCTGCGAAAGCCCAGCTCCCAAATGGAAAACGTCCAGCGCCTGCTCCCACACCAAAGGGGCCAGGACTGCAAGCTGTTGCTGGCCCTCACCTTCCCTTGGCAGCCCTTCCACAGCCCCACACACACTGGCGCTCTGAGCTTGTCAGCCACCTCAGGGTGCCGAAGTTGTTGCCTTGCTCGCTCTCAGCACCGCCAGAGTCCAGCTCCCAAATGGAAAATGTCCAGCGCCTGCTCCCACACCAAAGGGGCCAGGACTGCAAGCTGTTGCTGGCCCTCCCCTTCCCTTGGCAGCCCTTCCACAGCCCCACACACACTGCCGCGCTGAGCTTGCCAGCCACCTCAGGGTGCCGACGTCTTGCCCTTGCTCGCTCTCAGCACTGCCAGAGCCCAGCTCCCAAATGAAAACGTCCAGCGCCTGCTCCCACACCAAAGGGGCCAGGACTGCAAGCTGTTGCTGGCCCTCACCTTCTCTTGGCAGCCTTTCCACAGCCCCACAGACACTGGCGCTCTGAGCTTGCCAGCCACCTCAGGGTGCCGACGTCTTTCCCTTGCTCGCTCTCAGAGCTGCGAAAGCCCAGCTCCCAAATGGGAAACGTCCAGCGCCTGCTCCCACACCAAAGGGGCCAGGACTGCAAGCTGTTGCTGGCCCTCACCTTCCCTTGGCAGCCCTTCCACAGCCCCACAGACACTGTCGCTCTGAGCTTGCCAGCCACCTCAGGGTGCCGACGTCTTTCCCTTGCTCGCTCTCAGTCCTCCGAAAGCCCAGCTCCCAAATGGAAAACGTCCAGCGCCTGCTCCCACACCAAAGGGGCCAGGACTGCAAGCTGTTGCTGGCCCTCACCTTCCCTTGGCAACCCTTCCACAGCCCCTCAGACTCTGGCGCTCTGAGCTTGCCAGCCACCTCAGGGTGCCGACGTCTTTCCCTTGCTCGCTCTCAGTCCTCCGAAAGCCCAGCTCCCAAATGGAAAACGTCCAGCGCCTGCTCCCACACCAAAGGGGCCAGGACTGCAAGCTGTTGCTGGCCCTCACCTTCCCTTGGCAACCCTTCCACAGCCCCACAGACTCTGGCGCTGTGAGCTTGCCAGCCATCTCAGGGTGCAGACTTCTTTCCCTTGCTCGCTCTCAGAGCTGCGAAAGCCCAGCTCCCAAATGGAAAACATCCAGCGCCTGCTCCCACACCAAAGGGGCCAGGACTGCAAGCTGTTGCTGGCCCTCACCTTCCCTTGGCAGCCTTTCCACAGCCCCACACACACTGGCGCTCTGAGCTTGCCAGCCACCTCACGGGGCCAACGTCTTTCACTTGCTCGTTCTCAGTCCTCCGAAAGCCCAGCTCCCAAATGGAAAAAGTCCAGCGCCTGCTCCCACACCAAAGGGGCCAGGACTGCAAGCTGTTGCTGGCCCTCACCTTCCCTTGGCAGCCCTTCCACAGCCCCACAGACACTGGTGCTCTGAGCTTGCCAGCCACCTCAGGGTGCCGACGTCTTTCCCTTGCTCGCTCTCAGTCCTGCGAAAGCCCAGCTCCCAAATGGAAAACGTCCAGCGCCTGCTCCCACACCAAAGGGGCCAGGACTGCAAGCTGTTGCTGGCCCTCACCTTCCCTTGGCAGCCCTTCCACAGCCCCACAGACACTGGCGCTCTGAGCTTGCCAGCCACCTCAGGGTGCCGACGTCTTTCCCTTGCTCGCTCTCAGTCCTCCGAAAGCCCAGCTCCCAAATGGAAAACGTCCAGCGCCTGCTCCCACACCAAAGGGGCCAGGACTGCAAGCTGTTGCTGGCCCTCACCTTCCCTTGGCAGCCCTTCCACAGCCCCACACACACTGGTGCTCTGAGCTTGCCAGCCACCTCAGGGTGCCGACATTTTGCCCTTGCTTGGTCTCAGTCCTGCGAAAGCCCAGCTCCCAAATGGAAAACGTCCAGCGCCTGCTCCCACACCAAAGGGGCCAGGACTGCAAGCTGTTGCTGGCCCTCACCTTCCCTTGGCAGCCCTTCCACAGCGCCACAGACACTGGCGCTCTGAGCTTGCCAGCCACCTCAGGGTGCCGACGTCTTTCCCTTGCTCGCTCTCAGTCCTCTGAAAGCCCAGCTCCCAAATGGAAAACGTCCAGCGCCTGCTCCCACACCAAAGGGGCCAGGACTGCAAGCTGTTGCTGGCCCTCACCTTCCCTTGGCAGCCCTTCCACAGCCCCACAGACACTGGCGCTCTGATCTTGCCAGCCACCTCAGGGTGCCGACGTCTTTCCCTTGCTCGCTCTCAGTCCTGCGAAAGCCCAGCTCCCAAATGGAAAACGTCCAGCGCCTGCTCCCACACCAAAGGGGCCAGGACTGCAAGCTGTTGCTGGCCCTCACCTTCCCTTGGCAACCCTTCCACAGCCCCTCAGACTCTGGCGCTCTGAGCTTGCCAGCCACCTCACGGGGCCAACGTCTTGCCCTTGCTTGCTCTCAGTCCTGCGAAAGCCCAGCTCCCAAATGGAAAACGTCCAGCGCCTGCTCCCACACCAAAGGGGCCAGGACTGCAAGCTGTTGCTGGCCCTCACCTTCCCTTGGCAGCCCTTCCACAGCCCCACAGACACTGGCGCTCTGAGCTTGCCAGCCAACGCACGGGGCCAACGTCTGTCCCTTGCTCGCTCTCAGTCCTCTGAAAGCCCAGCTCCCAAATGGAAAACGTCCAGCGCCTGCTCCCACACCAAAGGGGCCAGGACTGCAAGCTGTTGCTGGCCCTCACCTTCCCTTGGCAGCCCTTCCACAGCCCCACAGACACTGCCGCTCTGAGCTTGCCAGCCACCTCAGGGTGCCGACATCTTTCCCTTGCTCGCTCTCAGTCCTGCGAAAGCCCAGCTCCCAAATGGAAAACGTCCAGCGCCTGCTCCCACACCAAAGGGGCCAGGACTGCAAGCTGTTGCTGGCCCTCACCTTCCCTTGGCAGCCCTTCCACAGCCCCACAGACACTGGCGCTCTGAGCTTGCCAGCCACCTCAGGGTGCCAACGTCTTGCCCTTGCTCGCTCTCAGTCCTGCGAAAGCCCAGCTCCCAAATGGAAAACGTCCAGCGCCTGCTCCCACACCAAAGGGGCCAGGACTGCAAGCTGTTGCTGGCCCTCACCTTCCCTTGGCAGCCCTTCCACAGCCCCACAGACACTGGCGCTCTGAGGTTGCCAGCCACGTCACGGGGCCAACGTCTTTCCCTTGCTCGCTCTCAGTCCTGCGAAAGCCCAGCTCCCAAATGGAAAACGTCCAGCGCCTGCTCCCACACCAAAGGGGCCAGGACTGCAAGCTGTTGCTGGCCCTCACCTTCCCTTGGCAGCCCTTCCACAGCCCCACAGACACTGCCGCTCTGAGCTTGCCAGCCACATTACGGGGCTAACGTCTTTCCCTTAGTCGCTCTCAGTCCTCCGAAAGCCCAGCTCCCAAATGGAAAACGTCCAGCGCCTGCTCCCACACCAAAGGGGCCAGGACTGCAAGCTGTTGCTGGCCCTCACCTTCCCTTGGCAGCCCTTCCACAGCCCCACAGACACTGGCGCTCTGAGCTTGCCAGCCACATCACGGGGCCAACGTCTTTCCCTTGCTCGCTCTCAGCACTGCCAGAGCCCAGCTCCCAAATGGAAAACGTCCAGCGCCTGCTCCCACACCAAAGGGGCCAGGACTGCAAGCTGTTGCTGGCCCTCACCTTCCCTTCGCAGCCCTTCCACAGCCCCACAGACACTGGCACTCTGAGCTTGCCAGCCACCTCAGGGTGCCGACGTCTTTCCCTTGCTCGCTCTCAGCACTGCCAGAGCCCAGCTCCCAAATGGGAAACGTCCAGCGCCTGCTCCCACACCAAAGGGGCCAGGACTGCAAGCTGTTGCTGGCCCTCACCTTCCCTTGGCAGCCCTTCCACAGCCCCACAGACACTGGCGCTCTGAGCTTGCCAGCCACCTCAGGGTGCCGACGTCTTTCCCTTGCTCGCTCTCAGCGCTGCGAAAGCCCAGCTCCCAAATGGAAAACGTCCAGCGCCTGCTCCCACACCAAAGGGGCCAGGACTGCAAGCTGTTGCTGGCCCTCACCTTCCCTTGGCAGCCCTTCCACAGCCCCTCAGACACTGCCGCTCTGAGCTTTCCAGCCAACGCACGGGGCCAACGTCTTTCCCTTGCTCGCTCTCAGTCCTCTGAAAGCCCAGCTCCCAGATGGAAAATGTCCAGCGCCTGCTCCCACACCAAAGGGGCCAGGACTGCAAGCTGTTGCTGGCCCTCACCTTCCCTTGGCAGCCCTTCCACAGCCCCACAGACACTGCCGCTCTGAGCTTGCCAGCCACCTCAGGGTGCCGACGTCTTGCCCTTGCTCGCTCTCAGTCCTCTGAAAGCCCAGCTCCCAAATGGAAAACGTCCAGCGCCTGCTCCCACACCAAAGGGGCCAGGACTGCAAGCTGTTGCTGGCCCTCACCTTCCCTTGGCAGCCCTTCCACAGCCCCACAGACACTGGCGCTCTGAG
The DNA here is from genome assembly GCF_965638725.1 of Aptenodytes patagonicus. Lineage (NCBI taxonomy): Eukaryota > Metazoa > Chordata > Aves > Sphenisciformes > Spheniscidae > Aptenodytes > Aptenodytes patagonicus. The sequence goes on from NW_027472005.1 coordinate 629,748, forward strand.
CTTGCCAGCCACCTCAGGGTGCCGACGTCTTTCCCTTGCTCGCTCTCAGTCCTCCGAAAGCCCAGCTCCCAAATGGAAAACGTCCAGCGCCTGCTCCCACACCAAAGGGGCCAGGACTGCAAGCTGTTGCTGGCCCTCACCTTCCCTTGGCAGCCCTTCCACAGCCCCACAGACACTGGCACTCTGAGCTTGCCAGCCACCTCAGGGTGCCGACGTCTTGCCCTTGCTCGCTCTCAGTCCTCCGAAAGCCCAGCTCCCAAATGGAAAACGTCCAGCGCCTGCTCCCACACCAAAGGGGCCAGGACTGCAAGCTGTTGCTGGCCCTCACCTTCCCTTGGCAGCCCTTCCACAGCCCCACAGACACTGGCGCTCTGAGCTCGCCAGCCACCTCAGGGTGCCGACGTCTTTCCCTTGCTCGCTCTCAGTCCTCCGAAAGCCCAGCTCCCAAATGGAAAACGTCCAGCGCCTGCTCCCACACCAAAGGGGCCAGGACTGCAAGCTGTTGCTGGCCCTCACCTTCCCTTGGCAGCCCTTCCACAGCCCCACAGACACTGGCGCTCTGAGCTTGCCAGCCACCTCAGGGTGCCGACGTCTTTCCCTTGCTCGCTCTCAGTCCTGCGAAAGCCCAGCTCCCAAATGGAAAACGTCCAGCGCCTGCTCCCACACCAAAGGGGCCAGGACTGCAAGCTGTTGCTGGCCCTCACCTTCCCTTGGCAGCCCTTCCACAGCCCCACAGACACTGGCGCTCTGAGCTTGCCAGCCACATCACGGGGCCAACGTCTTTCCCTTGCTCGCTCTCAGTCCTCCGAAAGCCCAGCTCCCAAATGGAAAACGTCCAGCGCCTGCTCCCACACCAAAGGGGCCAGGACTGCAAGCTGTTGCTGGCCCTCACCTTCCCTTTGCAGCCCTTCCACAGCCCCACAGACACTGCCGCTCTGAGCTTGCCAGCCACCTCAGGGTGCCGACGTCTTGCCCTTGCTCGCTCTCAGTCCTGCGAAAGCCCAGCTCCCAAATGGAAAACGTCCAGCGCCTGCTCCCACACCAAAGGGGCCAGGACTGCAAGCTGTTGCTGGCCCTCACCTTCCCTTGGCAGCCCTTCCACAGCCCCACAGACACTGCCGCTCTGAGCTTGCCAGCCACATGACGGGGCTAACGTCTTTCCCTTAGTCGCTCTCAGAGCTGCGAAAGCCCAGCTCCCAAATGGAAAACGTCCATCGCCTGCTCCCACACCAAAGGGGCCAGGACTGCAAGCTGTTGCTGGCCCTCACCTTCCCTTGGCAGCCCTTCCACAGCCCCACAGACACTGGCGCTCTGAGCTTGCCAGCCAACGCACGGGGCCAACGTCTTTCCCTTGCTCGCTCTCAGTCCTGCGAAAGCCCAGCTCCCAAATGGAAAACGTCCAGCGCCTGCTCCCACACCAAAGGGGCCAGGACTGCAAGCTGTTGCTGGCCCTCACCTTCCCTTGGCAGCCCTTCCAGAGCCCCACAGACACTGGCGCTCTGATCTTGCCAGCCACCTCAGGGTGCCGACGTCTTTCCCTTGCTCGCTCTCAGTCCTGCGAAAGCCCAGCTCCCAAATGGAAAACGTCCAGCGCCTGCTCCCACACCAAAGGGGCCAGGACTGCAAGCTGTTGCTGGCCCTCACCTTCCCTTGGCAGCCCTTCCACAGCCCCACAGACACTGGCGCTCTGAGCTTGCCAGCCACATGACGGGGCTAACGTCTTTCCCTTAGTCGCTCTCAGTCCTGCGAAAGCCCAGCTCCCAAATGGAAAACGTCCAGCGCCTGCTCCCACACCAAAGGGGCCAGGACTGCAAGCTGTTGCTGGCCCTCACCTTCCCTTGGCAGCCCTTCCACAGCCCCACAGACACTGGCGCTCTGAGCTTGCCAGCCAACGCACGGGGCCAACGTCTTTCCCTTGCTCGCTCTCAGTCCTGCGAAAGCCCAGCTCCCAAATGGAAAACGTCCAGCGCCTGCTCCCACACCAAAGGGGCCAGGACTGCAAGCTGTTGCTGGCCCTCACCTTCCCTTGGCAGCCCTTCCACAGCCCCCTACACACTGGCAATCTGAGCTTGCCAGCCACCTCAGGGTGCCGACGTCTTTCCCTTGCTCGCTCTCAGTCCTGCGAAAGCCCAGCTCCCAAATGGAAAACGTCCAGCGCCTGCTCCCACACCAAAGGGGCCAGGACTGCAAGCTGTTGCTGGCCCTCACCTTCCCTTGGCAGCCCTTCCACAGCCCCACAGACACTGGCGCTCTGAGGTTGCCAGCCACATCACGGGGCTAACGTCTTTCCCTTAGTCGCTCTCAGTCCTCCGATAGCCCAGCTCCCAAACGAAAACGTCCAGCGCCTGCTCCCACACCAAAGGGGCCAGGACTGCAAGCTGTTGCTGGCCCTCACCTTCCCTTGGCAGCCCTTCCACAGCCCCTCAGACACTGGCGCTCTGAGCTTGCCAGCCAACGCACGGGGCCAAGGTCTTTCCCTTGCTCGCTCTCAGTCCTCTGAAAGCCCAGCTCCCAAATGGAAAACGTCCAGCGCCTGCTCCCACACCAAATGGGCCAGGACTGCAAGCTGTTGCTGGCCCTCACCTTCCCTTCGCAGCCCTTCCACAGCCCCACAGACACTGGCACTCTGAGCTTGCCAGCCACCTCAGGGTGCCGACGTCTTTCCCTTGCTCGCTCTCAGTCCTCCGAAAGCCCAGCTCCCAAATGGAAAACGTCCAGCGCCTGCTCCCACACCAAAGGGGCCAGGACTGCAAGCTGTTGCTGGCCCTCACCTTCCCTTGGCAGCCCTTCCACAGCCCCACAGACACTGGCGCTCTGAGCTTGCCAGCCACCTCAGGGTGCCGACGTCTTGCCCTTGCTCGCTCTCAGTCCTGCGAAAGCCCAGCTCCCAAATGGAAAACGTCCAGCGCCTGCTCCCACACCAAAGGGGCCAGGACTGCAAGCTGTTGCTGGCCCTCACCTTCCCTTGGCAGCCCTTCCACAGCCCCACAGACACTGGCACTCTGAGCTTGCCAGCCACATCACGGGGCCAACGTCTTTCCCTTGCTCGCTCTCAGTCCTGTGAAAGCCCAGCTCCCAAATGGAAAACGTCCAGCGCCTGCTCCCACACCAAAGGGGCCAGGACTGCAAGCTGTTGCTGGCCCTCACCTTCACTTGGCAGCCCTTCCACAGCCCCACAGACACTGGCGCTCTGAGCTTGCCAGCCACATCACGGGGCTAACGTCTTTCCCTTAGTCGCTCTCAGTCCTCCGAAAGCCCAGCTCCCAAATGGAAAACGTCCAGCGCCTGCTCCCACACCAAAGGGGCCAGGACTGCAAGCTGTTGCTGGCCCTCACCTTCCCTTGGCAGCCCTTCCACAGCCCCACAGACACTGCCGCTCTGAGCGTGCCAGCCACCTCAGGGTGCCGACGTCTTTCCCTTGCTCGCTCTCAGTCCTCTGAAAGCCCAGCTCCCAAATGGAAAACGTCCAGCGCCTGCTCCCACACCAAAGGGGCCAGGACTGCAAGCTGTTGCTGGCCCTCACCTTCCCTTGGCAGCCCTTCCAAAGCCCCACAGACACTGGCACTCTGAGCTTGCCAGCCACCTCAGGGTGCCGACGTCTTTCCCTTGCTCGCTCTCAGCACTGCCAGAGCCCAGCTCCCAAATGGGAAACGTCCAGCGCCTGCTCCCACACCAAAGGGGCCAGGACTGCAAGCTGTTGCTGGCCCTCACCTTCCCTTGGCAGCCTTTCCACAGCCCCACAGACTCTGGCGCTCTGAGCTTGCCAGCCACCTCAGGGTGCCGACGTCTTTCCCTTGCTCGTTCTCAGTCCTCCGAAAGCCCAGCTCCCAAATGGAAAACGTCCAGCGCCTGCTCCCACACCAAAGGGGCCAGGACTGCAAGCTGTTGCTGGCCCTCACCTTCCCTTGGCAGCCCTTCCACAGCCCCACAGACACTGGCGCTCTGAGCTTGCCAGCCACCTCAGGGTGCCGACGTCTTGCCCTTGCTCGCTCTCAGTCCTGCGAAAGCCCAGCTCCCAAATGGAAAACGTCCAGCGCCTGCTCCCACACCAAAGGGGCCAGGACTGCAAGCTGTTGCTGGCCCTCACCTTCCCTTGGCAGCCCTTCCACAGCCCCACAGACACTGGCACTCTGAGCTTGCCAGCCACATCACGGGGCCAACGTCTTTCCCTTGCTCGCTCTCAGTCCTGTGAAAGCCCAGCTCCCAAATGGAAAATGTCCAGCGCCTGCTCCCACACCAAAGGGGCCAGGACTGCAAGCTGTTGCTGGCCCTCACCTTCCCTTGGCAGCCTTTCCACAGCCCCACAGACACTGGCGCTCTGAGCTTGCCAGCCACATCACGGGGCTAACGTCATTCCCTTAGTCGCTCTCAGTCCTCCGAAAGCCCAGCTCCCAAATGGAAAACGTCCAGCGCCTGCTCCCACACCAAAGGGGCCAGGACTGCAAGCTGTTGCTGGCCCTCACCTTCCCTTGGCAGCCCTTCCACAGCCCCACAGACACTGCCGCTCTGAGCTTGCCAGCCACCTCAGGGTGCCGACGTCTTTCCCTTGCTCGCTCTCAGTCCTCTGAAAGCCCAGCTCCCAAATGGAAAACGTCCAGCGCCTGCTCCCACACCAAAGGGGCCAGGACTGCAAGCTGTTGCTGGCCCTCACCTTCCCTTGGCAGCCCTTCCAAAGCCCCACAGACACTGGCACTCTGAGCTTGCCAGCCACCTCAGGGTGCCGACGTCTTTCCCTTGCTCGCTCTCAGCACTGCCAGAGCCCAGCTCCCAAATGGAAAACGTCCAGCGCCTGCTCCCACACCAAAGGGGCCAGGACTGCAAGCTGTTGCTGGCCCTCACCTTCCCTTGGCAGCCTTTCCACAGCCCCACACACACTGGCACTCTGAGCTTGCCAGCCACCTCACGGGGCCAACGTCTTTCCCTTGCTCGCTCTCAGTCCTGCGAAAGCCCTGCTCCCAAATTCAAAACGTCCAGCGCCTGCTCCCACACCAAAGGGGCCAGGACTGCAAGCTGTTGCTGGCCCTCACCTTCCCTTGGCAGCCCTTCCACAGCCCCACAGACACTGGCGCTCTGAGCTTGCCAGCCACCTCAGGGTGCCGACGTCTTGCCCTTGCTCGCTCTCAGTCCTCTGAAAGCCCAGCTCCCAAATGGAAAACGTCCAGCGCCTGCTCCCACACCAAAGGGGCCAGGACTGCAAGCTGTTGCTGGCCCTCACCTTCCCTTGGCAGCCCTTCCACAGCCCCACAGACACTGGCGCTCTGAGCTTGCCAGCCACCTCAGGGTGCCGACGTCTTTCCCTTGCTCGCTCTCAGAGCTGCGAAAGCCCAGCTCCCAAATGGAAAACATCCAGCGCCTGCTCCCACACCAAAGGGGCCAGGACTGCAAGCTGTTGCTGGCCCTCACCTTCCCTTGGCAGCCTTTCCACAGCCCCACATACACTGGCACTCTGAGCTTGCCAGCCACCTCACGGGGCCAACGTCTTTCCCTTGCTCGCTCTCAGTCCTGCGAAAGCCCTGCTCCCAAATTCAAAACGTCCAGCGCCTGCTCCCACACCAAAGGGGCCAGGACTGCAAGCTGTTGCTGGCCCTCACCTTCCCTTGGCAGCCCTTCCACAGCCCCACAGACACTGGCGCTCTGAGCTTGCCAGCCACCTCAGGGTGCCGACGTCTTGCCCTTGCTCGCTCTCAGTCCTCTGAAAGCCCAGCTCCCAAATGGAAAACGTCCAGCGCCTGCTCCCACACCAAAGGGGCCAGGACTGCAAGCTGTTGCTGGCCCTCACCTTCCCTTGGCAGCCCTTCCACAGCCCCACAGACACTGGCGCTCTGAGCTTGCCAGCCACCTCAGGGTGCCGACGTCTTTCCCTTGCTCGCTCTCAGTCCTCCGAAAGCCCAGCTCCCAAATGGAAAACGTCCAGCGCCTGCTCCCACACCAAAGGGGCCAGGACTGCAAGCTGTTGCTGGCCCTCAACTTCCCTTGGCAGCCCTTCCACAGCCCCACAGACACTGGCACTCTGAGCTTGCCAGCCACCTCAGGGTGCCGACGTCTTGCCCTTGCTCGCTCTCAGTCCTCCGAAAGCCCAGCTCCCAAATGGAAAACGTCCAGCGCCTGCTCCCACACCAAAGGGGCCAGGACTGCAAGCTGTTGCTGGCCCTCACCTTCCCTTGGCAGCCCTTCCACAGCCCCACAGACACTGGCGCTCTGAGCTCGCCAGCCACCTCAGGGTGCCGACGTCTTGCCCTTGCTCGCTCTCAGTCCTCCGAAAGCCCAGCTCCCAAATTCAAAACGTCCAGCGCCTGCTCCCACACCAAAGGGGCCAGGACTGCAAGCTGTTGCTGGCCCTCACCTTCCCTTGGCAGCCCTTCCACAGCCCCACAGACACTGGCGCTCTGAGCTTGCCAGCCACCTCAGGGTGCCGACGTCTTTCCCTTGCTCGCTCTCAGTCCTCTGAAAGCCCAGCTCCCAAATGGAAAATGTCCAGCGCCTGCTCCCACACCAAAGGGGCCAGGACTGCAAGCTGTTGCTGGCCCTCACCTTCCCTTGGCAGCCCTTCCACAGCCCCACAGACACTGGCACTCTGAGCTTGCCAGCCACCTCAGGGTGCCGACGTCTTGCCCTTGCTCGCTCTCAGTCCTCCGAAAGCCCAGCTCCCAAATGGAAAACGTCCAGCGCCTGCTCCCACACCAAAGGGGCCAGGACTGCAAGCTGTTGCTGGCCCTCACCTTCCCTTGGCAGCCCTTCCACAGCCCCACACACACTGCCGCTCTGAGCTTGCCAGCCACCTCAGGGTGCCGACGTCTTTCCCTTGCTCGCTCTCAGTCCTCCGAAAGCCCAGCTCCCAAATGGAAAACGTCCAGCGCCTGCTCCCACACCAAAGGGGCCAGGACTGCAAGCTGTTGCTGGCCCTCACCTTCCCTTGGCAGCCCTTCCACAGCCCCACAGACACTGGCGCTCTGAGCTTGCCAGCCACCTCAGGGTGCCGACGTCTTTCCCTTGCTCGCTCTCAGTCCTGCGAAAGCCCAGCTCCCAAATGGAAAACGTCCAGCGCCTGCTCCCACACCAAAGGGGCCAGGACTGCAAGCTGTTGCTGGCCCTCACCTTCCCTTGGCAGCCCTTCCACAGCCCCACAGACACTGGCGCTCTGAGCTTGCCAGCCACATCACGGGGCCAACGTCTTTCCCTTGCTCGCTCTCAGTCCTCTGAAAGCCCAGCTCCCAAATGGAAAACGTCCAGCGCCTGCTCCCACACCAAAGGGGCCAGGACTGCAAGCTGTTGCTGGCCCTCACCTTCCCTTTGCAGCCCTTCCACAGCCCCACAGACACTGCCGCTCTGAGCTTGCCAGCCACCTCAGGGTGCCGACGTCTTGCCCTTGCTCGCTCTCAGCGCTGCGAAAGCCCAGCTCCCAAATGGAAAACGTCCAGCGCCTGCTCCCACACCAAAGGGGCCAGGACTGCAAGCTGTTGCTGGCCCTCACCTTCCCTTGGCAGCCCTTCCACAGCCCCACAGACACTGCCGCTCTGAGCTTGCCAGCCACATGACGGGGCTAACGTCTTTCCCTTAGTCGCTCTCAGAGCTGCGAAAGCCCAGCTCCCAAATGGAAAACGTCCATCGCCTGCTCCCACACCAAAGGGGCCAGGACTGCAAGCTGTTGCTGGCCCTCACCTTCCCTTGGCAGCCCTTCCACAGCCCCACAGACACTGGCGCTCTGAGCTTGCCAGCCAACGCACGGGGCCAACGTCTTTCCCTTGCTCGCTCTCAGTCCTGCGAAAGCCCAGCTCCCAAATGGAAAACGTCCAGCGCCTGCTCCCACACCAAAGGGGCCAGGACTGCAAGCTGTTGCTGGCCCTCACCTTCCCTTGGCAGCCCTTCCAGAGCCCCACAGACACTGGCGCTCTGAGCTTGCCAGCCACCTCAGGGTGCCGACGTCTTTCCCTTGCTCGCTCTCAGTCCTGCGAAAGCCCAGCTCCCAAATGGAAAACGTCCAGCGCCTGCTCCCACACCAAAGGGGCCAGGACTGCAAGCTGTTGCTGGCCCTCACCTTCCCTTGGCAGCCCTTCCACAGCCCCACAGACACTGGCGCTCTGAGCTTGCCAGCCACATGACGGGGCTAACGTCTTTCCCTTAGTCGCTCTCAGTCCTGCGAAAGCCCAGCTCCCAAATGGAAAACGTCCAGCGCCTGCTCCCACACCAAAGGGGCCAGGACTGCAAGCTGTTGCTGGCCCTCACCTTCCCTTGGCAGCCCTTCCACAGCCCCACAGACACTGGCGCTCTGAGCTTGCCAGCCACCTCAGGGTGCCGACGTCTTGCCCTTGCTCGCTCTCAGTCCTCCCAAAGCCCAGCTCCCAAATGGAAAACGTCCAGCGCCTGCTCCCACACCAAAGGGGCCAGGACTGCAAGCTGTTGCTGGCCCTCACCTTCCCTTGGCAGCCCTTCCACAGCCCCACAGACACTGCCGCTCTGAGCTTGCCAGCCAACGCACAGGGCCAACGTCTTTCCCTTGCTCGCTCTCAGTCCTCCGAAAGCCCAGCTCCCAAATGGAAAACGTCCAGCGCCTGCTCCCACACCAAAGGGGCCAGGACTGCAAGCTGTTGCTGGCCCTCACCTTCCCTTGGCAGCCCTTCCACAGCCCCCTACACACTGGCAATCTGAGCTTGCCAGCCACCTCAGGGTGCCGACGTCTTTCCCTTGCTCGCTCTCAGTCCTGCGAAAGCCCAGCTCCCAAATGGAAAACGTCCAGCGCCTGCTCCCACACCAAAGGGGCCAGGACTGCAAGCTGTTGCTGGCCCTCACCTTCCCTTGGCAGCCCTTCCACAGCCCCACAGACACTGGCGCTCTGAGCTTGCCAGCCACATCACAGGGCTAACGTCTTTCCCTTAGTCGCTCTCAGTCCTCCGATAGCCCAGCTCCCAAACGAAAACGTCCAGCGCCTGCTCCCACACCAAAGGGGCCAGGACTGCAAGCTGTTGCTGGCCCTCACCTTCCCTTGGCAGCCCTTCCACAGCCCCTCAGACACTGGCGCTCTGAGCTTGCCAGCCAACGCACGGGGCCAACGTCTTTCCCTTGCTCGCTCTCAGTCCTCTGAAAGCCCAGCTCCCAAATGGAAAACGTCCAGCGCCTGCTCCCACACCAAAGGGGCCAGGACTGCAAGCTGTTGCTGGCCCTCACCTTCCCTTGGCAGCCCTTCCACAGCCCCACACACACTGGCGCTCTGAGCTTGCCAGCCACCTCAGGGTGCCGACGTCTTGCCCTTGCTCGCTCTCAGTCCTCCCAAAGCCCAGCTCCCAAATGGAAAACGTCCAGCGCCTGCTCCCACACCAAAGGGGCCAGGACTGCAAGCTGTTGCTGGCCCTCACCTTCCCTTGGCAGCCCTTCCACAGCCCCACAGACACTGGCACTCTGAGCTTGCCAGCCACCTCACGGGGCCAACGTCTTTCCCTTGCTCGCTCTCAGTCCTGCGAAAGCCCAGCTCCCAAATGGAAAACGTCCAGCGCCTGCTCCCACACCAAAGGGGCCAGGACTGCAAGCTGTTGCTGGCCCTCACCTTCCCTTGGCAGCCCTTCCACAGCCCCCTACACACTGGCAATCTGAGCTTGCCAGCCACCTCAGGGTGCCGACGTCTTTCCCTTGCTCGCTCTCAGTCCTGCGAAAGCCCAGCTCCCAAATGGAAAACGTCCAGCGCCTGCTCCCACACCAAAGGGGCCAGGACTGCAAGCTGTTGCTGGCCCTCACCTTCCCTTGGCAGCCCTTCCACAGCCCCACAGACACTGGCGCTCTGAGCTTGCCAGCCACATCACGGGGCTAACGTCTTTCCCTTAGTCGCTCTCAGTCCTCCGATAGCCCAGCTCCCAAACGAAAACGTCCAGCGCCTGCTCCCACACCAAAGGGGCCAGGACTGCAAGCTGTTGCTGGCCCTCACCTTCCCTTGGCAGCCCTTCCACAGCCCCTCAGACACTGGCGCTCTGAGCTTGCCAGCCAACGCACGGGGCCAACGTCTTTCCCTTGCTCGCTCTCAGTCCTCTGAAAGCCCAGCTCCCAAATGGAAAACGTCCAGCGCCTGCTCCCACACCAAAGGGGCCAGGACTGCAAGCTGTTGCTGGCCCTCTCCTTCCCTTCGCAGCCCTTCCACAGCCCCACAGACACTGGCACTCTGAGCTTGCCAGCCACCTCAGGGTGCCGACGTCTTTCCCTTGCTCGCTCTCAGTCCTCCGAAAGCCCAGCTCCCAAATGGAAAACGTCCAGCGCCTGCTCCCACACCAAAGGGGCCAGGACTGCAAGCTGTTGCTGGCCCTCACCTTCCCTTGGCAGCCCTTCCACAGCCCCACAGACACTGGCGCTCTGAGCTTGCCAGCCACCTCAGGGTGCCGACGTCTTGCCCTTGCTCGCTCTCAGTCCTGCGAAAGCCCAGCTCCCAAATGGAAAACGTCCAGCGCCTGCTCCCACACCAAAGGGGCCAGGACTGCAAGCTGTTGCTGGCCCTCACCTTCCCTTGGCAGCCCTTCCACAGCCCCACAGACACTGGCACTCTGAGCTTGCCAGCCACATCACGGGGCCAACGTCTTTCCCTTGCTCGCTCTCAGTCCTGTGAAAGCCCAGCTCCCAAATGGAAAATGTCCAGCGCCTGCTCCCACACCAAAGGGGCCAGGACTGCAAGCTGTTGCTGGCCCTCACCTTCACTTGGCAGCCCTTCCACAGCCCCACAGACACTGCCGCTCTGAGCTTGCCAGCCACATCACGGGGCTAACGTCTTTCCCTTGCTCGCTCTCAGTCCTCCGAAAGCCCAGCTCCCAAATGGAAAACGTCCAGCGCCTGCTCCCACACCAAAGGGGCCAGGACTGCAAGCTGTTGCTGGCCCTCACCTTCCCTTGGCAGCCCTTCCACAGCCCCACAGACACTGCCGCTCTGAGCTTGCCAGCCACCTCAGGGTGCCGATGTCTTGCCCTTGCTCGCTCTCAGTCCTCTGAAAGCCCAGCTCCCAAATGGAAAACGTCCAGCGCCTGCTCCCACACCAAAGGGGCCAGGACTGCAAGCTGTTGCTGGCCCTCACCTTCCCTTGGCAGCCCTTCCAAAGCCCCACAGACACTGGCACTCTGAGCTTGCCAGCCACCTCAGGGTGCCGACGTCTTTCCCTTGCTCGCTCTCAGCACTGCCAGAGCCCAGCTCCCAAATGGAAAACGTCCAGCGCCTGCTCCCACACCAAAGGGGCCAGGACTGCAAGCTGTTGCTGGCCCTCACCTTCCCTTGGCAGCCTTTCCACAGCCCCACAGACTCTGGCGCTCTGAGCTTGCCAGCCACCTCAGGGTGCCGACGTCTTTCCCTTGCTCGTTCTCAGTCCTCCGAAAGCCCAGCTCCCAAATTCAAAACGTCCAGCGCCTGCTCCCACACCAAAGGGGCCAGGACTGCTAGCTCTTGCTGGCCCTCACCTTGTCTTGGCAGCCTTTCCACAGCCCCACAGACACTGGCGCTCTGAGCTTGCCAGCCACCTCAGGGTGCCGACGTCTTTCCCTTGCTCGCTCTCAGAGCTGCGAAAGCCCAGCTCCCAAATGGAAAACATCCAGCGCCTGCTCCCACACCAAAGGGGCCAGGACTGCAAGCTGTTGCTGGCCCTCACCTTCCCTTGGCAGCCTTTCCACAGCCCTACACACACTGGCACTCTGAGCTTGCCAGCCACCTCACGGGGCCAACGTCTTTCCCTTGCTCGCTCTCAGTCCTGCGAAAGCCCTGCTCCCAAATTCAAAACGTCCAGCGCCTGCTCCCACACCAAAGGGGCCAGGACTGCAAGCTGTTGCTGGCCCTCACCTTCCCTTGGCAGCCCTTCCACAGCCCCACAGACACTGGCACTCTGAGCTTGCCAGCCACCTCAGGGTGCCGACGTCTTTCCCTTGCTCGCTCTCAGTCCTCCGAAAGCCCAGCTCCCAAATGGAAAACGTCCAGCGCCTGCTCCCACACCAAAGGGGCCAGGACTGCAAGCTGTTGCTGGCCCTCACCTTCTCTTGGCAGCCCTTCCACAGCCCCACACACACTGGCGCTCTGAGCTTGCCAGCCACCTCAGGGTGCCGACGTCTTGCCCTTGCTCGCTCTCAGTCCTGCGAAAGCCCAGCTCCGAAATACAAAACGTCCAGCGCCTGCTCCCACACCAAAGGGGCCAGGACTGCAAGCTGTTGCTGGCCCTCACCTTCCCTTGGCAGCCCTTCCACAGCCCCACAGACACTGGCACTCTGAGCTTGCCAGCCACCTCACGGGGCCAAAGTCTTTCCCTTGCTCGCTCTCAGTCCTCCGAAAGCCCAGCTCCCAAATGGAAAACGTCCAGCGCCTGCTCCCACACCAAAGGGGCCAGGACTGCAAGCTGTTGCTGGCCCTCACCTTCCCTTGGCAGCCCTTCCACAGCCCCACAGACACTGGCACTCTGAGCTTGCCAGCCACCTCACGGGGCCAACGTCTTTCCCTTGCTCGCTCTCAGTCCTGCGAAAGCCCTGCTCCCAAATTCAAAACGTCCAGCGCCTGCTCCCACACCAAAGGGGCCAGGACTGCAAGCTGTTGCTGGCCCTCACCTTCCCTTGGCAGCCCTTCCACAGCCCCACAGACACTGGCGCTCTGAGCTTGCCAGCCACCTCAGGGTGCCGACGTCTTGCCCTTGCTCGCTCTCAGTCCTGCGAAAGCCCAGCTCCCAAATGGAAAACGTCCAGCGCCTGCTCCCACACCAAAGGGGCCAGGACTGCAAGCTGTTGCTGGCCCTCACCTTCCCTTGGCAGCCCTTCCACAGCCCCCGACACACTGGCACTCTGAGCTTGCCAGCCACCTCAGGGTGCCGACGTCTTTCCCTTGCTCGTTCTCAGTCCTCCGAAAGCCCAGCTCCCAAATGGAAAACGTCCAGCGCCTGCTCCCACACCAAAGGGGCCAGGACTGCTAGCTCTTGCTGGCCCTCACCTTCTCTTGGCAGCCTTTCCACAGCCCCACACACACTGGCGCTCTGAGCTTGCCAGCCACCTCAGGGTGCCGACGTCTTTCCCTTGCTCGCTCTCAGAGCTGCGAAAGCCCAGCTCCCAAATGGAAAACATCCAGCGCCTGCTCCCACACCAAAGGGGCCAGGACTGCAAGCTGTTGCTGGCCCTCACCTTCCCTTGGCAGCCTTTCCACAGCCCCACACACACTGGCACTCTGAGCTTGCCAGCCACCTCACGGGGCCAACGTCTTTCCCTTGCTCGCTCTCAGAGCTGCGAAAGCCCTGCTCCCAAATGGAAAACGTCCAGCGCCTGCTCCCACACCAAAGGGGCCAGGACTGCAAGCTGTTGCTGGCCCTCACCTTCCCTTGGCAGCCTTTCCACAGCCCCACACACACTGGCACTCTGAGCTTGCCAGCCACCTCACGGGGCCAAAGTCTTGCCCTTGCTCGCTCTCAGTCCTCCCAAAGCCCAGCTCCCAAATGGAAAACGTCCAGCGCCTGCTCCCACACCAAAGGGGCCAGGACTGCAAGCTGTTGCTGGCCCTCACCTTCCCTTGGCAGCCCTTCCACAGCCCCACAGACACTGGCACTCTGAGCTTGCCAGCCACCTCACGGGGCCAACGTCTTTCCCTTGCTCGCTCTCAGAGCTGCGAAAGCCCTGCTCCCAAATGGAAAACATCCAGCGCCTGCTCCCACACCAAAGGGGCCAGGACTGCAAGCTGTTGCTGGCCCTCACCTTCCCTTGGCAGCCTTTCCACAGCCCCACACACACTGGCACTCTGAGCTTGCCAGCCACCTCACGGGGCCAAAGTCTTGCCCTTGCTCGCTCTCAGTCCTCCCAAAGCCCAGCTCCCAAATGGAAAACGTCCAGCGCCTGCTCCCACACCAAAGGGGCCAGGACTGCAAGCTGTTGCTGGCCCTCACCTTCCCTTGGCAGCCCTTCCACAGCCCCCGACACACTCGCACTCTGAGCTTGCCAGCCACCTCAGGGTGCCGACGTCTTTCCCTTGCTCGCTCTCAGTCCTGCCAGAGCCCAGCTCCCAAATGGAAAACGTCCAGCGCCTGCTCCCACACCAAAGGGGCCAGGACTGCAAGCTGTTGCTGGCCCTCACCTTCTCTTGGCAGCCTTTCCACAGCCCCACACACACTGGCGCTCTGAGCTTGCCAGCCACCTCAGGGTGCCGACGTCTTTCCCTTGCTCGCTCTCAGAGCTGCGAAAGCCCAGCTCCCAAATGGAAAACATCCAGTGCCTGCTCCCACACCAAAGGGGCCAGGACTGCAAGCTGTTGCTGGCCCTCACCTTCCCTTGGCAGCCCTTCCACAGCCCCACAGACACTGCCGCTCTGAGCTCGCCAGCCACCTCAGGGTGCCGACGTCTTGCCCTTGCTCGCTCTCAGCACTGCCAGAGCCCAGCTCCCAAATGGGAAACGTCCAGCGCCTGCTCCCACACCAAAGGGGCCAGGACTGCAAGCTGTTGCTGGCCCTCACCTTCCCTTGGCAGCCCTTCCACAGCCCCACAGACACTGGCGCTCTGAGCTTGCCAGCCAACACACGGGGCCAACGTCTTTCCCTTGCTCGCTCTCAGTCCTCTGAAAGCCCAGCTCCCAAATGGAAAACGTCCAGCGCCTGCTCCCACACCAAAGGGGCCAGGACTGCAAGCTGTTGCTGGCCCTCACCTTCCCTTGGCAGCCCTTCCACAGCCCCACAGACACTGGCGCTCTGAGCTTGCCAGCCACCTCAGGGTGCCGACGTCTTGCCCTTGCTTGCTCTCAGTCCTGCGAAAGCCCAGCTCCCAAATGGGAAACGTCCAGCGCCTGCTCCCACACCAAAGGGGCCAGGACTGCAAGCTGTTGCTGGCCCTCACCTTCTCTTGGCAGCCTTTCCACAGCCCCACAGACACTGCCGCTCTGAGCTTGCCAGCCACCTCAGGGTGCCGACGTCTTGCCCTTGCTCGCTCTCAGAGCTGCGAAAGCCCAGCTCCCAAATGGAAAACGTCCAGCGCCTGCTCCCACACCAAAGGGGCCAGGACTGCAAGCTGTTGCTGGCCCTCACCTTCCCTTGGCAGCCTTTCCACAGCCCCACAGACTCTGGCGCTCTGAGCTTGCCAGCCACCTCAGGGTGCCGACGTCTTTCCCTTGCTCGCTCTCAGTCCTCCGAAAGCCCAGCTCCCAAATGGAAAACGTCCAGCGCCTGCTCCCACACTAAAGGGGCCAGGACTGCAAGCTCTTGCTGGCCCTCACCTTCTCTTGGCAGCCTTTCCACAGCCCCACACACACTGGCGCTCTGAGCTTGCCAGCCACCTCAGGGTGCCGACGTCTTTCCCTTGCTCGCTCTCAGAGCTGCGAAAGCCCAGCTCCCAAATGGAAAACGTCCAGCGCCTGCTCCCACACCAAAGGGGCCAGGACTGCAAGCTGTTGCTGGCCCTCACCTTCCCTTGGCAGCCTTTCCACAGCCCCACACACACTGGCACTCTGAGCTTGCCAGCCACCTCACGGGGCCAACGTCTTTCCCTTGCTCGCTCTCAGTCCTGCGAAAGCCCTGCTCCCAAATTCAAAACGTCCAGCGCCTGCTCCCACACCAAAGGGGCCAGGACTGCAAGCTGTTGCTGGCCCTCACCTTCCCTTGGCAGCCCTTCCACAGCCCCACAGACACTGGCGCTCTGAGCTTGCCAGCCACCTCAGGGTGCCGACGTCTTGCCCTTGCTCGCTCTCAGTCCTCCGAAAGCCCAGCTCCCAAATGGAAAACGTCCAGCGCCTGCTCCCACACCAAAGGGGCCAGGACTGCAAGCTGTTGCTGGCCCTCACCTTCTCTTGGCAGCCTTTCCACAGCCCCACACACACTGGCGCTCTGAGCTTGCCAGCCACCTCAGGGTGCCGACGTCTTTCCCTTGCTCGCTCTCAGAGCTGCGAAAGCCCAGCTCCCAAATGGAAAACATCCAGCGCCTGCTCCCACACCAAAGGGGCCAGGACTGCAAGCTGTTGCTGGCCCTCACCTTCCCTTGGCAGCCTTTCCACAGCCCCACACACACTGGCACTCTGAGCTTGCCAGCCACCTCACGGGGCCAAAGTCTTTCCCTTGCTCGTTCTCAGTCCTCCGAAAGCCCAGCTCCCAAATGGAAAACGTCCAGCGCCTGCTCCCACACCAAAGGGGCCAGGACTGCAAGCTGTTGCTGGCCCTCACCTTCCCTTGGCAGCCCTTCCACAGCCCCACACACACTGGCACTCTGAGCTTGCCAGCCACCTCACGGGGCGAACGTCTTTCCCTTGCTCGCTCTCAGTCCTCCGAAAGCCCTGCTCCCAAATTCAAAACGTCCAGCGCCTGCTCCCACACCAAAGGGGCCAGGACTGCAAGCTGTTGCTGGCCCTCACCTTCCCTTGGCAGCCCTTCCACAGCCCCACAGACACTGCCGCTCTGAGCTTGCCAGCCACCTCAGGGTGCCGACGTCTTGCCCTTGCTTGCTCTCAGTCCTGCGAAAGCCCAGCTCCCAAATGGAAAACGTCCAGCGCCTGCTCCCACACCAAAGGGGCCAGGACTGCAAGCTGTTGCTGGCCCTCACCTTCCCTTGGCAGCCCTTCCACAGCCCCCGACACACTGGCACTCTGAGCTTGCCAGCCACCTCAGGGTGCCGACGTCTTGCCCTTGCTCGCTCTCAGTCCTGCGAAAGCCCAGCTCCCAAATGGAAAACGTCCAGCGCCTGCTCCCACACCAAAGGGGCCAGGACTGCAAGCTGTTGCTGGCCCTCACCTTCCCTTGGCAGCCCTTCCACAGCCCCCGACACACTGGCACTCTGAGCTTGCCAGCCACCTCAGGGTGCCAACGTCTTTCCCTTGCTCGCTCTCAGAGCTGCGAAAGCCCAGCTCCCAAATGGAAAACATCCAGCGCCTGCTCCCACACCAAAGGGGCCAGGACTGCAAGCTGTTGCTGGCCCTCACCTTCCCTTGGCAGCCCTTCCACAGCCCCACAGACACTGCCGCTCTGAGCTTGCCAGCCACCTCAGGGTGCCGACGTCTTTCCCTTGCTCGCTGTTAGCGCTGTGAAAGCCCAGCTCCCAAATGGAAAACATCCAGCGCCTGCTCCCACACCAAAGGGGCCAGGACTGCAAGCTGTTGCTGGCCCTCACCTTCCCTTGGCAGCCCTTCCACAGCCCCACAGACACTGCCGCTCTGAGCTTGCCAGCCACCTCAGGGTGCCGACGTCTTGCCCTTGCTCGCTCTCAGTCCTGCGAAAGCCCAGCTCCCAAATGGAAAACGTCCAGCGCCTGCTCCCACACCAAAGGGGCCAGGACTGCAAGCTGTTGCTGGCCCTCACCTTCCCTTGGCAGCCCTTCCACAGCCCCACAGACACTGGCGCTCTGAGCTTGCCAGCCACCTCAGGGTGCCGACGTCTTTCCCTTGCTCGCTCTCAGCACTGCCAGAGCCCAGCTCCCAAATGGAAAACGTCCAGCGCCTGCTCCCACACCAAAGGGGCCAGGACTGCAAGCTGTTGCTGGCCCTCACCTTCCCTTGGCAGCCCTTCCACAGCCCCACAGACACTGGCGCTCTGAGCTTGCCAGCCACATCACGGGGCCAACGTCTTTCCCTTAGTCGCTCTCAGTCCTGCGAAAGCCCAGCTCCCAAATGGAAAACGTCCAGCGCCTGCTCCCACACCAAAGGGGCCAGGACTGCAAGCTGTTGCTGGCCCTCACCTTCCCTTGGCAGCCCTTCCACAGCCCCACAGACACTGCCGCTCTGAGCTTGCCAGCCACCTCAGGGTGCCGACGTCTTGCCCTTGCTCGCTCTCAGTCCTCCCAAAGCCCAGCTCCCAAATTCAAAACGTCCAGCGCCTGCTCCCACACCAAAGGGGCCAGGACTGCAAGCTGTTGCTGGCCCTCACCTTCTCTTGGCAGCCTTTCCACAGCCCCACACACACTGGCGCTTTGAGCTTGCCAGCCACCTCAGGGTGCCGACGTCTTTCCCTTGCTCGCTCTCAGAGCTGCGAAAGCCCAGCTCCCAAATGGAAAACATCCAGCGCCTGCTCCCACACCAAAGGGGCCAGGACTGCAAGCTGTTGCTGGCCCTCACCTTCCCTTGGCAGCCCTTCCACAGCCCCACAGACACTGGCGCTCTGAGCTTGCCAGCCACATCACAGGGCCAACGTCTTTCCCTTGCTCGTTCTCAGTCCTCCGAAAGCCCAGCTCCCAAATGGAAAACGTCCAGCGCCTGCTCCCACACCAAAGGGGCCAGGACTGCAAGCTGTTGCTGGGCCTCACCTTCCCTTGGCAGCCCTTCCACAGCCCCACAGACACTGCCGCTCTGAGCTCGCCAGCCACCTCAGGGTGCCGACGTCTTGCCCTTGCTCGCTCTCAGCACTGCCAGAGCCCAGCTCCCAAATGGGAAACGTCCAGCGCCTGCTCCCACACCAAAGGGGCCAGGACTGCAAGCTGTTGCTGGCCCTCACCTTCCCTTGGCAGCCCTTCCACAGCCCCACAGACACTGGCACTCTGAGCTTGCCAGCCACCTCAGGGTGCCGACGTCTTTCCCTTGCTCGCTCTCAGCACTGCCAGAGCCCAGCTCCCAAATGGAAAACGTCCAGCGCCTGCTCCCACACCAAAGGGGCCAGGACTGCAAGCTGTTGCTGGCCCTCACCTTCCCTTGGCAGCCCTTCCACAGCCCCACAGACACTGGCACTCTGAGCTTGCCAGCCACCTCAGGGTGCCGACGTCTTTCCCTTGCTCGCTCTCAGTCCTGCGAAAGCCCAGCTCCCAAATGGAAAACGTCCAGCGCCTGCTCCCACACCAAAGGGGCCAGGACTGCAAGCTGTTGCTGGCCCTCACCTTCCCTTGGCAGCCCTTCCACAGCCCCACAGACACTGGCGCTCTGAGCTTGCCAGCCACATCACGGGGCCAACGTCTTTCCCTTGCTCGCTCTCAGCACTGCCAGAGCCCAGATCCCAAATGGAAAACGTCCAGCGCCTGCTCCCACACCAAAGGGGCCAGGACTGCAAGCTGTTGCTGGCCCTCACCTTCCCTTGGCAGCCCTTCCACAGCCCCACAGACACTGCCGCTCTGAGCTTGCCAGCCACCTCAGGGTGCCAACGTCTTTCCCTTGCTCGCTCTCAGTCCTGCGAAAGCCCAGCTCCCAAATGGAAAACGTCCAGCGCCTGCTCCCACACCAAAGGGGCCAGGACTGCAAGCTGTTGCTGGCCCTCACCTTCCCTTGGCAGCCCTTCCACAGCCCCACAGACACTGGCGCTCTGAGCTTGCCAGCCACCTCAGGGTGCCAACGTCTTGCCCTTGCTCGCTCTCAGTCCTGCGAAAGCCCAGCTCCCAAATGGGAAACGTCCAGCGCCTGCTCCCACACCAAAGGGGCCAGGACTGCAAGCTGTTGCTGGGCCTCACCTTCCCTTGGCAGCCCTTCCACAGCCCCACAGACACTGCCGCTCTGAGCTCGCCAGCCACCTCAGGGTGCCGATGTCTTGCCCTTGCTCGCTCTCAGCACTGCCAGAGCCCAGCTCCCAAATGGGAAACGTCCAGCGCCTGCTCCCACACCAAAGGGGCCAGGACTGCAAGCTGTTGCTGGCCCTCACCTTCCCTTGGCAGCCCTTCCACAGCCCCACACACACTGGCACTCTGAGCTTGCCAGCCACCTCAGGGTGCCGACGTCTTTCCCTTGCTCGCTCTCAGCACTGCCAGAGCCCAGCTCCCAAATGGAAAACGTCCAGCGCCTGCTCCCACACCAAAGGGGCCAGGACTGCAAGCTGTTGCTGGCCCTCACCTTCCCTTGGCAGCCCTTCCACAGCCCCACAGACACTGGCGCTCTGAGCTTGCCAGCCACCTCAGGGTGCCGACGTCTTTCCCTTGCTCGCTCTCAGTCCTCCGAAAGCCCAGCTCCCAAATGGAAAACGTCCAGCGCCTGCTCCCACACCAAAGGGGCCAGGACTGCAAGCTGTTGCTGGCCCTCACCTTCCCTTGGCAGCCCTTCCACAGCCCCACAGACACTGGCGCTCTGAGCTTGCCAGCCACATCACGGGGCCAACGTCTTGCCCTTGCTCGCTCTCAGCACTGCCAGAGCCCAGCTCCCAAATGGAAAACGTCCAGCGCCTGCTCCCACACCAAAGGGGCCAGGACTGCAAGCTGTTGCTGGCCCTCACCTTCCCTTCGCAGCCCTTCCACAGCCCCACAGACACTGGCACTCTGAGCTTGCCAGCCACCTCAGGGTGCCGACGTCTTTCCCTTGCTCGCTCTCAGCACTGCCAGAGCCCAGCTCCCAAATGGGAAATGTCCAGCGCCTGCTCCCACACCAAAGGGGCCAGTACTGCAAGCTGTTGCTGGCCCTCACCTTCCCTTGGCAGCCCTTCCACAGCCCCACAGACACTGGCGCTCTGAGCTTGCCAGCCACCTCAGGGTGCCGACGTCTTTCCCTTGCTCGCTCTCAGCACTGCCAGAGCCCAGCTCCCAAATGGAAAATGTCCAGCGCCTGCTCCCACACCAAAGGGGCCAGGACTGCAAGCTGTTGCTGGCCCTCACCTTCCCTTGGCAGCCCTTCCACAGCCCCACAGACACTGGCACTCTGAGCTTGCCAGCCACCTCAGGGTGCCAACGTCTTTCCCTTGCTCGCTCTCAGTCCTGCGAAAGCCCAGCTCCCAAATGGAAAACGTCCAGCGCCTGCTCCCACACCAAAGGGGCCAGGACTGCAAGCTGTTGCTGGCCCTCACCTTCCCTTGGCAGCCCTTCCACAGCCCCACAGACACTGCCGCTCTGAGCTTGCCAGCCACCTCAGGGTGCCAACGTCTTGCCCTTGCTCGCTCTCAGCACTGCCAGAGCCCAGCTCCCAAATGGGAAACGTCCAGCGCCTGCTCCCACACCAAAGGGGCCAGGACTGCAAGCTGTTGCTGGCCCTCACCTTCCCTTGGCAGCCCTTCCACAGCCCCACAGACACTGGCACTCTGAGCTTGCCAGCCACCTCAGGGTGCCGACGTCTTTCCCTTGCTCGCTCTCAGTCCTGCGAAAGCCCAGCTCCCAAATGGAAAATGTCCAGCGCCTGCTCCCACACCAAAGGGGCCAGGACTGCAAGCTGTTGCTGGCCCTCACCTTCCCTTGGCAGCCCTTCCACAGCCCCACAGACACTGCCGCTCTGAGCTTGCCAGCCACCTCAGGGTGCCGACGTCTTGCCCTTGCTCGCTCTCAGTCCTCCCAAAGCCCAGCTCCCAAATGGGAAACGTCCAGCGCCTGCTCCCACACCAAAGGGGCCAGGACTGCAAGCTGTTGCTGGCCCTCACCTTCCCTTGGCAGCCCTTCCACAGCCCCACACACACTGGCACTCTGAGCTTGCCAGCCACCTCAGGGTGCCGACGTCTTTCCCTTGCTCGCTCTCAGCACTGCCAGAGCCCAGCTCCCAAATGGAAAACGTCCAGCGCCTGCTCCCACACCAAAGGGGCCAGGACTGCAAGCTGTTGCTGGCCCTCACCTTCCCTTGGCAGCCCTTCCACAGCCCCACAGACACTGGCGCTCTGAGCTTGCCAGCCACCTCAGGGTGCCGACGTCTTTCCCTTGCTCGCTCTCAGTCCTGCGAAAGCCCAGCTCCCAAATGGAAAACGTCCAGCGCCTGCTCCCACACCAAAGGGGCCAGGACTGCAAGCTGTTGCTGGCCCTCACCTTCCCTTGGCAGCCCTTCCACAGCCCCACAGACACTGGCGCTCTGAGCTTGCCAGCCACATCACGGGGCCAACGTCTTTCCCTTGCTCGCTCTCAGCACTGCCAGAGCCCAGCTCCCAAATGGAAAACGTCCAGCGCCTGCTCCCACACCAAAGGGGCCAGGACTGCAAGCTGTTGCTGGCCCTCACCTTCCCTTCGCAGCCCTTCCACAGCCCCACAGACACTGGCACTCTGAGCTTGCCAGCCACCTCAGGGTGCCGACGTCTTTCCCTTGCTCGCTCTCAGCACTGCCAGAGCCCAGCTCCCAAATGGGAAACGTCCAGCGCCTGCTCCCACACCAAAGGGGCCAGGACTGCAAGCTGTTGCTGGCCCTCACCTTCCCTTGGCAGCCCTTCCACAGCCCCACAGACACTGGCGCTCTGAGCTTGCCAGCCACCTCAGGGTGCCGACGTCTTTCCCTTGCTCGCTCTCAGCACTGCCAGAGCCCAGCTCCCAAATGGAAAATGTCCAGCGCCTGCTCCCACACCAAAGGGGCCAGGACTGCAAGCTGTTGCTGGCCCTCACCTTCCCTTGGCAGCCCTTCCACAGCCCCACAGACACTGGCACTCTGAGCTTGCCAGCCACCTCAGGGTGCCAACGTCTTTCCCTTGCTCGCTCTCAGTCCTGCGAAAGCCCAGCTCCCAAATGGAAAACGTCCAGCGCCTGCTCCCACACCAAAGGGGCCAGGACTGCAAGCTGTTGCTGGCCCTCACCTTCCCTTGGCAGCCCTTCCACAGCCCCACAGACACTGCCGCTCTGAGCTTGCCAGCCACCTCAGGGTGCCAACGTCTTGCCCTTGCTCGCTCTCAGCACTGCCAGAGCCCAGCTCCCAAATGGGAAACGTCCAGCGCCTGCTCCCACACCAAAGGGGCCAGGACTGCAAGCTGTTGCTGGCCCTCACCTTCCCTTGGCAGCCCTTCCACAGCCCCACAGACACTGGCGATCTGAGCTTGCCAGCCACATCACGGGGCCAACGTCTTTCCCTTAGTCGCTCTCAGTCCTCCGAAAGCCCAGCTCCCAAATGGAAAATGTCCAGCGCCTGCTCCCACACCAAAGGGGCCAGGACTGCAAGCTGTTGCTGGCCCTCACCTTCCCTTGGCAGCCCTTCCACAGCCCCACAGACACTGGCACTCTGAGCTTGCCAGCCACCTCACGGGGCCAACGTCTTTCCCTTGCTCGCTCTCAGTCCTGCCAGAGCCCAGCTCCCAAATGGAAAACGTCCAGCGCCTGCTCCCACACCAAAGGGGCCAGGACTGCAAGCTGTTGCTGGCCCTCACCTTCCCTTGGCAGCCCTTCCACAGCCCCACAGACACTGCCGCTCTGAGCTTGCCAGCCACCTCAGGGTGCCGACGTCTTTCCCTTGCTCGCTCTCAGTCCTCCGAAAGCCCAGCTCCCAAATGGAAAACGTCCAGCGCCTGCTCCCACACCAAAGGGGCCAGGACTGCAAGCTGTTGCTGGCCCTCCCCTTCCCTTGGCAGCCCTTCCACAGCCCCACAGACTCTGGCGCTCTGAGCTTGCCAGCCACCTCAGGGTGCCGACGTCTTTCCCTTGCTCGCTCTCAGCACTGCCAGAGCCCAGCTCCCAAATGGAAAACGTCCAGCGCCTGCTCCCACACCAAAGGGGCCAGGACTGCAAGCTGTTGCTGGCCCTCCCCTTCCCTTGGCAGCCCTTCCACAGCCCCACAGACACTGCCGCTCTGAGCTTGCCAGCCACCTCAGGGTGCCGACGTCTTGCCCTTGCGCGCTCTCAGTCCTCCGAAAGCCCAGCTCCCAAATGGAAAACGTCCAGCGCCTGCTCCCACACCAAAGGGGCCAGGACTGCAAGCTGTTGCTGGCCCTCCCCTTCCCTTGGCAGCCCTTCCACAGCCCCACACACACTGCCGCGCTGAGCTTGCCAGCCACCTCAGGGTGCCGACGTCTTGCCCTTGCTCGCTCTCAGTCCTCCCAAAGCCCAGCTCCCAAATGGGAAACGTCCAGCGCCTGCTCCCACACCAAAGGGGCCAGGACTGCAAGCTGTTGCTGGCCCTCACCTTCCCTTGGCAGCCCTTCCACAGCCCCACACACACTGGCACTCTGAGCTTGCCAGCCACCTCAGGGTGCCGACGTCTTTCCCTTGCTCGCTCTCAGCACTGCCAGAGCCCAGCTCCCAAATGGAAAACGTCCAGCGCCTGCTCCCACACCAAAGGGGCCAGGACTGCAAGCTGTTGCTGGCCCTCACCTTCCCTTGGCAGCCCTTCCACAGCCCCACAGACACTGGCGCTCTGAGCTTGCCAGCCACCTCAGGGTGCCGACGTCTTTCCCTTGCTCGCTCTCAGTCCTCCGAAAGCCCAGCTCCCAAATGGAAAACGTCCAGCGCCTGCTCCCACACCAAAGGGGCCAGGACTGCAAGCTGTTGCTGGCCCTCACCTTCCCTTGGCAGCCCTTCCACAGCCCCACAGACACTGGCGCTCTGAGCTTGCCAGCCACATCACGGGGCCAACGTCTTTCCCTTGCTCGCTCTCAGCACTGCCAGAGCCCAGCTCCCAAATGGAAAACGTCCAGCGCCTGCTCCCACACCAAAGGGGCCAGGACTGCAAGCTGTTGCTGGCCCTCACCTTCCCTTCGCAGCCCTTCCACAGCCCCACAGACACTGGCACTCTGAGCTTGCCAGCCACCTCAGGGTGCCGACGTCTTTCCCTTGCTCGCTCTCAGCACTGCCAGAGCCCAGCTCCCAAATGGGAAACGTCCAGCGCCTGCTCCCACACCAAAGGGGCCAGGACTGCAAGCTGTTGCTGGCCCTCACCTTCCCTTGGCAGCCCTTCCACAGCCCCACAGACACTGGCGCTCTGAGCTTGCCAGCCACCTCAGGGTGCCGACGTCTTTCCCTTGCTCGCTCTCAGCACTGCCAGAGCCCAGCTCCCAAATGGAAAATGTCCAGCGCCTGCTCCCACACCAAAGGGGCCAGGACTGCAAGCTGTTGCTGGCCCTCACCTTCCCTTGGCAGCCCTTCCACAGCCCCACAGACACTGGCACTCTGAGCTTGCCAGCCACCTCAGGGTGCCAACGTCTTTCCCTTGCTCGCTCTCAGTCCTGCGAAAGCCCAGCTCCCAAATGGAAAACGTCCAGCGCCTGCTCCCACACCAAAGGGGCCAGGACTGCAAGCTGTTGCTGGCCCTCACCTTCCCTTGGCAGCCCTTCCACAGCCCCACAGACACTGCCGCTCTGAGCTTGCCAGCCACCTCAGGGTGCCAACGTCTTGCCCTTGCTCGCTCTCAGCACTGCCAGAGCCCAGCTCCCAAATGGGAAACGTCCAGCGCCTGCTCCCACACCAAAGGGGCCAGGACTGCAAGCTGTTGCTGGCCCTCACCTTCCCTTGGCAGCCCTTCCACAGCCCCACAGACACTGGCGATCTGAGCTTGCCAGCCACATCACGGGGCCAACGTCTTTCCCTTAGTCGCTCTCAGTCCTCCGAAAGCCCAGCTCCCAAATGGAAAATGTCCAGCGCCTGCTCCCACACCAAAGGGGCCAGGACTGCAAGCTGTTGCTGGCCCTCACCTTCCCTTGGCAGCCCTTCCACAGCCCCACAGACACTGGCACTCTGAGCTTGCCAGCCACCTCACGGGGCCAACGTCTTTCCCTTGCTCGCTCTCAGTCCTGCCAGAGCCCAGCTCCCAAATGGAAAACGTCCAGCGCCTGCTCCCACACCAAAGGGGCCAGGACTGCAAGCTGTTGCTGGCCCTCACCTTCCCTTGGCAGCCCTTCCACAGCCCCCGACACACTGGCACTCTGAGCTTGCCAGCCACCTCAGGGTGCCGACGTCTTTCCCTTGCTCGCTCTCAGTCCTCCGAAAGCCCAGCTCCCAAATGGAAAACGTCCAGCGCCTGCTCCCACACCAAAGGGGCCAGGACTGCAAGCTGTTGCTGGCCCTCCCCTTCCCTTGGCAGCCCTTCCACAGCCCCACAGACTCTGGCGCTCTGAGCTTGCCAGCCATCTCAGGGTGCCGACGTCTTTCCCTTGCTCGCTCTCAGCACTGCCAGAGCCCAGCTCCCAAATGGAAAACGTCCAGCGCCTGCTCCCACACCAAAGGGGCCAGGACTGCAAGCTGTTGCTGGCCCTCCCCTTCCCTTGGCAGCCCTTCCACAGCCCCACAGACACTGCCGCTCTGAGCTTGCCAGCCACCTCAGGGTGCCGACGTCTTGCCCTTGCTCGCTCTCAGTCCTCCGAAAGCCCAGCTCCCAAATGGAAAACGTCCAGCGCCTGCTCCCACACCAAAGGGGCCAGGACTGCAAGCTGTTGCTGGCCCTCACCTTCCCTTGGCAGCCCTTCCACAGCCCCACAGACACTGGCGCTCTGAGCTTGCCAGCCACCTCAGGGTGCCGACGTCTTGCCCTTGCTCGCTCTCAGTCCTCCGAAAGCCCAGCTCCCAAATTCAAAACGTCCAGCGCCTGCTCCCACACCAAAGGGGCCAGGACTGCAAGCTGTTGCTGGCCCTCACCTTCCCTTGGCAACCCTTCCACAGCCCCACAGACTCTGGCGCTCTGAGCTTGCCAGCCACCTCAGGGTGCCGACGTCTTGCCCTTGCTCGCTGTTAGCGCTGTGAAAGCCCAGCTCCCAAATGGAAAACATCCAGCGCCTGCTCCCACACCAAAGCGGCCAGGACTGCAAGCTGTTGCTGGCCCTCACCTTCCCTTGGCAGCCCTTCCACAGCCCCACAGACACTGGCGCTCTGAGCTTGCCAGCCACATCACGGGGCCAACGTCTTTCCCTTGCTCGCTCTCAGCACTGCCAGAGCCCAGCTCCCAAATGGAAAACGTCCAGCGCCTGCTCCCACACCAAAGGGGCCAGGACTGCAAGCTGTTGCTGGCCCTCACCTTCCCTTGGCAGCCCTTCCACAGCCCCACAGACACTGGCGCTCTGAGCTTGCCAGCCACATCACGGGGCCAACGTCTTTCCCTTGCTCGCTCTCAGCACTGCCAGAGCCCAGCTCCCAAATGGAAAACGTCCAGCGCCTGCTCCCACACCAAAGGGGCCAGGACTGCAAGCTGTTGCTGGCCCTCACCTTCCCTTCGCAGCCCTTCCACAGCCCCCGACACACTGGCACTCTGAGCTTGCCAGCCACCTCAGGGTGCCGACGTCTTGCCCTTGCTCGCTCTCAGTCCTCCGAAAGCCCAGCTCCCAAATGGAAAACGTCCAGCGCCTGCTCCCACACCAAAGGGGCCAGGACTGCAAGCTGTTGCTGGCCCTCACCTTCCCTTGGCAGCCCTTCCACAGCCCCACAGACACTGCCGCTCTGAGCTTGCCAGCCACATCACAGGGCCAACGTCTTTCCCTTGCTCGCTCTCAGCACTGCCAGAGCCCAGCTCCCAAATGGAAAACGTCCAGCGCCTGCTCCCACACCAAAGGGGCCAGGACTGCAAGCTGTTGCTGGCCCTCACCTTCCCTTCGCAGCCCTTCCACAGCCCCACAGACACTGGCACTCTGAGCTTGCCAGCCACCTCAGGGTGCCGACGTCTTTCCCTTGCTCGCTCTCAGCACTGCCAGAGCCCAGCTCCCAAATGGGAAACGTCCAGCGCCTGCTCCCACACCAAAGGGGCCAGGACTGCAAGCTGTTGCTGGCCCTCACCTTCCCTTGGCAGCCCTTCCACAGCCCCACAGACACTGGCGCTCTGAGCTTGCCAGCCACCTCAGGGTGCCGACGTCTTTCCCTTGCTCGCTCTCAGCGCTGCGAAAGCCCAGCTCCCAAATGGAAAATGTCCAGCGCCTGCTCCCACACCAAAGGGGCCAGGACTGCAAGCTGTTGCTGGCCCTCACCTTCCCTTGGCAGCCCTTCCACAGCCCCACAGACACTGGCACTCTGAGCTTGCCAGCCACCTCAGGGTGCCAACGTCTTTCCCTTGCTCGCTCTCAGTCCTGCGAAAGCCCAGCTCCCAAATGGAAAACGTCCAGCGCCTGCTCCCACACCAAAGGGGCCAGGACTGCAAGCTGTTGCTGGCCCTCCCCTTCCCTTGGCAGCCCTTCCACAGCCCCACAGACACTGCCGCTCTGAGCTTGCCAGCCACCTCAGGGTGCCGACGTCTTTCCCTTGCTCGCTCTCAGCACTGCCAGAGCCCAGCTCCCAAATGGAAAACGTCCAGCGCCTGCTCCCACACCAAAGGGGCCAGGACTGCAAGCTGTTGCTGGCCCTCACCTTCCCTTGGCAGCCCTTCCACAGCCCCACAGACACTGCCGCTCTGAGCTTGCCAGCCACCTCAGGGTGCCGACGTCTTGCCCTTGCTCGCTCTCAGTCCTCCGAAAGCCCAGCTCCCAAATGGAAAACGTCCAGCGCCTGCTCCCACACCAAAGGGGCCAGGACTGCAAGCTGTTGCTGGCCCTCACCTTCCCTTGGCAACCCTTCCACAGCCCCACAGACTCTGGCGCTCTGAGCTTGCCAGCCACCTCAGGGTGCCGACGTCTTTCCCTTGCTCGCTCTCAGTCCTCCGAAAGCCCAGCTCCCAAATGGAAAACGTCCAGCGCCTGCTCCCACACCAAAGGGGCCAGGACTGCAAGCTGTTGCTGGCCCTCACCTTCCCTTGGCAGCCCTTCCACAGCCCCACAGACACTGGCGCTCTGAGCTTGCCAGCCACATCACGGGGCCAACGTCTTTCCCTTGCTCGCTCTCAGCACTGCCAGAGCCCAGCTCCCAAATGGAAAACGTCCAGCGCCTGCTCCCACACCAAAGGGGCCAGGACTGCAAGCTGTTGCTGGCCCTCACCTTCCCTTCGCAGCCCTTCCACAGCCCCCGACACACTGGCACTCTGAGCTTGCCAGCCATCTCAGGGTGCCGACGTCTTGCCCTTGCTCGCTCTCAGTCCTCCGAAAGCCCAGCTCCCAAATGGAAAACGTCCAGCGCCTGCTCCCACACCAAAGGGGCCAGGACTGCAAGCTGTTGCTGGCCCTCACCTTCCCTTGGCAGCCCTTCCACAGCCCCACAGACACTGGCGCTCTGAGCTTGCCAGCCACATCACGGGGCCAACGTCTTTCCCTTGCTCGCTCTCAGCACTGCCAGAGCCCAGCTCCCAAATGGAAAACGTCCAGCGCCTGCTCCCACACCAAAGGGGCCAGGACTGCAAGCTGTTGCTGGCCCTCACCTTCCCTTCGCAGCCCTTCCACAGCCCCACAGACACTGGCACTCTGAGCTTGCCAGCCACCTCAGGGTGCCGACGTCTTTCCCTTGCTCGCTCTCAGCACTGCCAGAGCCCAGCTCCCAAATGGGAAACGTCCAGCGCCTGCTCCCACACCAAAGGGGCCAGGACTGCAAGCTGTTGCTGGCCCTCACCTTCCCTTGGCAGCCCTTCCACAGCCCCACAGACACTGGCGCTCTGAGCTTGCCAGCCACCTCAGGGTGCCGACGTCTTTCCCTTGCTCGCTCTCAGTCCTGCGAAAGCCCAGCTCCCAAATGGAAAACGTCCAGCGCCTGCTCCCACACCAAAGGGGCCAGGACTGCAAGCTGTTGCTGGCCCTCACCTTCCCTTGGCAGCCCTTCCACAGCCCCACAGACACTGGCACTCTGAGCTTGCCAGCCACCTCAGGGTGCCAACGTCTTTCCCTTGCTCGCTCTCAGTCCTGCGAAAGCCCAGCTCCCAAATGGAAAACGTCCAGCGCCTGCTCCCACACCAAAGGGGCCAGGACTGCAAGCTGTTGCTGGCCCTCACCTTCCCTTGGCAGCCCTTCCACAGCCCCACACACACTGCCGCTCTGAGCTTGCCAGCCACCTCAGGGTGCCGACGTCTTTCCCTTGCTCGCTCTCAGTCCTCCGAAAGCCCAGCTCCCAAATGGAAAACGTCCAGCGCCTGCTCCCACACCAAAGGGGCCAGGACTGCAAGCTGTTGCTGGCCCTCCCCTTCCCTTGGCAGCCCTTCCACAGCCCCACAGACACTGGCGCTCTGAGCTTGCCAGCCACCTCAGGGTGCCGACGTCTTGCCCTTGCTCGCTCTCAGTCCTCCGAAAGCCCAGCTCCCAAATGGAAAACGTCCAGCGCCTGCTCCCACACCAAAGGGGCCAGGACTGCAAGCTGTTGCTGGCCCTCACCTTCCCTTGGCAACCCTTCCACAGCCCCACAGACTCTGGCGCTCTGAGCTTGCCAGCCACCTCAGGGTGCCGACGTCTTGCCCTTGCTCGCTCTCAGTCCTGCGAAAGCCCAGCTCCCAAATGGAAAACGTCCAGCGCCTGCTCCCACACCAAAGGGGCCAGGACTGCAAGCTGTTGCTGGCCCTCACCTTCCCTTGGCAGCCCTTCCACAGCCCCACAGACACTGGCGCTCTGAGCTTGCCAGCCACATCACGGGGCCAACGTCTTTCCCTTGCTCGCTCTCAGTACTGCCAGAGCCCAGCTCCCAAATGGAAAACGTCCAGCGCCTGCTCCCACACCAAAGGGGCCAGGACTGCAAGCTGTTGCTGGCCCTCACCTTCCCTTGGCAGCCCTTCCACAGCCCCACAGACACTGGCACTCTGAGCTTGCCAGCCACCTCAGGGTGCAGACGTCTTGCCCTTGCTCGCTCTCAGCACCGCCAGAGCCCAGCTCCCAAATGGAAAACGTCCAGCGCCTGCTCCCACACCAAAGGGGCCAGGACTGCAAGCTGTTGCTGGCCCTCACCTTCCCTTGGCAGCCCTTCCACAGCCCCACAGACACTGGCGCTCTGAGCTTGCCAGCCATATCACGGGACCAACCTCTTTCCCTTGCTCGCTCTCAGCACTGCCAGAGCCCAGCTCCCAAATGGAAAACGTCCAGCGCCTGCTCCCACACCAAAGGGGCCAGGACTGCAAGCTGTTGCTGGCCCTCCCCTTCCCTTGGCAGCCCTTCCACAGCCCCACAGACACTGGCACTCTGAGCTTGCCAGCCACCTCAGGGTGCAGACGTCTTGCCCTTGCTCGCTCTCAGTCCTCCGAAAGCCCAGCTCCCAAATGGGAAACGTCCAGCGCCTGCTCCCACACCAAAGGGGCCAGGACTGCAAGCTGTTGCTGGCCCTCACCTTCCCTTGGCAGCCCTTCCACAGCCCCACAGACACTGCCGCTCTGAGCTTGCCAGCCACCTCAGGGTGCCGACGTCTTACCCTTGCTCGCTCTCAGCGCTGCGAAAGCCCAGCTCCCAAATGAAAACGTCCAGCGCCTGCTCCCACACCAAAGGGGCCAGGACTGCAAGCTGTTGCTGGCCCTCACCTTCCCTTGGCAGCCCTTCCACAGCCCCACAGACACTGGCACTCTGAGCTTGCCAGCCACCTCAGGGTGCCGACGTCTTGCCCTTGCTCGCTCTCAGTCCTCCGAAAGCCCAGCTCCCAAATGGAAAACGTCCAGCGCCTGCTCCCACACCAAAGGGGCCAGGACTGCAAGCTGTTGCTGGCCCTCCCCTTCCCTTGGCAGCCCTTCCACAGCCCCACAGACACTGGCACTCTGAGCTTGCCAGCCACCTCAGGGTGCCGACGTCTTTCCCTTGCTCGCTCTCAGTCCTGCGAAAGCCCAGCTCCCAAATGGAAAACGTCCAGCGCCTGCTCCCACACCAAAGGGGCCAGGACTGCAAGCTGTTGCTGGCCCTCACCTTCCCTTGGCAGCCCTTCCACAGCCCCAGACACACTGGCACTCTGAGCTTGCCAGCCACCTCAGGGTGCCGACGTCTTTCCCTTGCTCGCTCTCAGCACTGCCAGAGCCCAGCTCCCAAATGGGAAACGTCCAGCGCCTGCTCCCACACCAAAGGGGCCAGGACTGCAAGCTGTTGCTGGCCCTCACCTTCCCTTGGCAGCCCTTCCACAGCCCCACAGACTCTGGCGCTCTGAGCTTGCCAGCCATCTCAGGGTGCCGACGTCTTTCCCTTGCTCGCTCTCAGTCCTGCGAAAGCCCAGCTCCCAAATGGAAAACGTCCAGCGCCTGCTCCCACACCAAAGGGGCCAGGACTGCAAGCTGTTGCTGGCCCTCCCCTTCCCTTGGCAGCCCTTCCACAGCCCCACAGACACTGTCGCTCTGAGCTTGCCAGCCACCTCAGGGTGCCGACGTCTTGCCCTTGCTCGCTCTCAGTCCTCCGAAAGCCCAGCTCCCAAATGGAAAACGTCCAGCGCCTGCTCCCACACCAAAGGGGCCAGGACTGCAAGCTGTTGCTGGCCCTCACCTTCCCTTGGCAGCCCTTCCACAGCCCCACAGACACTGTCGCTCTGAGCTTGCCAGCCACCTCAGGGTGCCGACGTCTTTCCCTTGCTCGCTCTCAGTCCTCCCAAAGCCCAGCTCCCAAATTCAAAACGTGCAGCGCCTGCTCCCACACCAAAGGGGCCAGGACTGCAAGCTGTTGCTGGCCCTCACCTTCCCTTGGCAGCCCTTCCACAGCCCCACAGACACTGGCGCTCTGAGCTTGCCAGCCACCTCAGGGTGCCGACGTCTTGCCCTTGCTCGCTCTCAGTCCTCCGAAAGCCCAGCTCCCAAATGGAAAACGTCCAGCGCCTGCTCCCACACCAAAGGGGCCAGGACTGCAAGCTGTTGCTGGCCCTCCCCTTCCCTTGGCAGCCCTTCCACAGCCCCACAGACTCTGGCGCTCTGAGCTTGCCAGCCATCTCAGGGTGCCGACGTCTTTCCCTTGCTCGATCTCAGTCCTGCGAAAGCCCAGCTCCCAAATGGAAAACGTCCAGCGCCTGCTCCCACACCAAAGGGGCCAGGACTGCAAGCTGTTGCTGGCCCTCCCCTTCCCTTGGCAGCCCTTCCACAGCCCCACAGACACTGTCGCTCTGAGCTTGCCAGCCACCTCAGGGTGCCGACGTCTTTCCCTTGCTCGCTCTCAGTCCTCCGAAAGCCCAGCTCCCAAATGGGAAACGTCCAGCGCCTGCTCCCACACCAAAGGGGCCAGGACTGCAAGCTGTTGCTGGCCCTCACCTTCCCTTGGCAGCCCTTCCACAGCCCCACAGACTCTGGCGCTCTGAGCTTGCCAGCCATCTCAGGGTGCCGACGTCTTTCCCTTGCTCGCTCTCAGTCCTGCGAAAGCCCAGCTCCCAAATGGAAAACGTCCAGCGCCTGCTCCCACACCAAAGGGGCCAGGACTGCAAGCTGTTGCTGGCCCTCCCCTTCCCTTGGCAGCCCTTCCACAGCCCCACAGACACTGGCGCTCTGAGCTTGCCAGCCACCTCAGGGTGCCGACGTCTTGCCCTTGCTCGCTCTCAGTCCTCCGAAAGCCCAGCTCCCAAATGGAAAACGTCCAGCGCCTGCTCCCACACCAAAGGGGCCAGGACTGCAAGCTGTTGCTGGCCCTCACCTTCCCTTGGCAGCCCTTCCACAGCCCCACAGACACTGCCGCTCTGAGCTTGCCAGACACCTCAGGGTGCCGACGTCTTTCCATTGCTCGCTCTCAGTCCTGCCAGAGCCCAGCTCCCAAATGGAAAATGTCCAGCGCCTGCTCCCACACCAAAGGGGCCAGGACTGCAAGCTGTTGCTGGCCCTCACCTTCCCTTGGCAGCCCTTCCACAGCCCCACAGACTCTGGCGCTCTGAGCTTGCCAGCCATCTCAGGGTGCGAACGTCTTTCCCTTGCTCGCTCTCAGCACTGCCAGAGCCCAGCTCCCAAATTCAAAACGTCCAGCGCCTGCTCCCACACCAAAGGGGCCAGGACTGCAAGCTGTTGCTGGCCCTCACCTTCCCTTGGCAGCCCTTCCACAGCCCCACAGACACTGCCGCTCTGAGCTTGCCAGCCACCTCAGGGTGCCGACGTCTTGCCCTTGCTCGCTCTCAGTCCTCCGAAAGCCCAGCTCCCAAATGGAAAACGTCCAGCGCCTGCTCCCACACCAAAGGGGCCAGGACTGCAAGCTGTTGCTGGCCCTCACCTTCCCTTGGCAACCCTTCCACAGCCCCACAGACACTGCCGCTCTGAGCTTGCCAGCCACCTCAGGGTGCCGACGTCTTGCCCTTGCTCGCTCTCAGTCCTGCGAAAGCCCAGCTCCCAAATGGAAAACGTCCAGCGCCTGCTCCCACACCAAAGGGGCCAGGACTGCAAGCTGTTGCTGGCCCTCACCTTCCCTTGGCAGCCCTTCCACAGCCCCACAGACACTGGCGCTCTGAGCTTGCCAGCCACCTCAGGGTGCCGACGTCTTGCCCTTGCTCGCTCTCAGCACTGCCAGAGCCCAGCTCCCAAATGGGAAACGTCCAGCGCCTGCTCCCACACCAAAGGGGCCAGGACTGCAAGCTGTTGCTGGCCCTCACCTTCCCTTGGCAGCCCTTCCACAGCCCCACAGACACTGCCGCTCTGAGCTTGCCAGCCACCTCAGGGTGCCGACGTCTTGCCCTTGCTCGCTCTCAGTCCTCCCAAAGCCCAGCTCCCAAATGGAAAACGTCCAGCGCCTGCTCCCACACCAAAGGGGCCAGGACTGCAAGCTGTTGCTGGCCCTCCCCTTCCCTTGGCAGCCCTTCCACAGCCCCACAGACACTGTCGCTCTGAGCTTGCCAGCCACCTCAGGGTGCCGACGTCTTTCCCTTGCTCGCTCTCAGTCCTCCGAAAGCCCAGCTCCCAAATGGGAAACGTCCAGCGCCTGCTCCCACACCAAAGGGGCCAGGACTGCAAGCTGTTGCTGGCCCTCACCTTCCCTTGGCAGCCCTTCCACAGCCCCACAGACTCTGGCGCTCTGAGCTTGCCAGCCATCTCAGGGTGCCGACGTCTTTCCCTTGCTCGCTCTCAGTCCTGCGAAAGCCCAGCTCCCAAATGGAAAACGTCCAGCGCCTGCTCCCACACCAAAGGGGCCAGGACTGCAAGCTGTTGCTGGCCCTCCCCTTCCCTTGGCAGCCCTTCCACAGCCCCACAGACACTGTCGCTCTGAGCTTGCCAGCCACCTCAGGGTGCCGACGTCTTGCCCTTGCTCGCTCTCAGTCCTCCGAAAGCCCAGCTCCCAAATGGAAAACGTCCAGCGCCTGCTCCCACACCAAAGGGGCCAGGACTGCAAGCTGTTGCTGGCCCTCACCTTCCCTTGGCAGCCCTTCCACAGCCCCACAGACACTGCCGCTCTGAGCTTGCCAGACACCTCAGGGTGCCGACGTCTTTCCATTGCTCGCTCTCAGTCCTGCCAGAGCCCAGCTCCCAAATGGAAAATGTCCAGCGCCTGCTCCCACACCAAAGGGGCCAGGACTGCAAGCTGTTGCTGGCCCTCACCTTCCCTTGGCAGCCCTTCCACAGCCCCACAGACTCTGGCGCTCTGAGCTTGCCAGCCATCTCAGGGTGCGAACGTCTTTCCCTTGCTCGCTCTCAGCACTGCCAGAGCCCAGCTCCCAAATTCAAAACGTCCAGCGCCTGCTCCCACACCAAAGGGGCCAGGACTGCAAGCTGTTGCTGGCCCTCACCTTCCCTTGGCAGCCCTTCCACAGCCCCACAGACACTGCCGCTCTGAGCTTGCCAGCCACCTCAGGGTGCCGACGTCTTGCCCTTGCTCGCTCTCAGTCCTCCGAAAGCCCAGCTCCCAAATGGAAAACGTCCAGCGCCTGCTCCCACACCAAAGGGGCCAGGACTGCAAGCTGTTGCTGGCCCTCACCTTCCCTTGGCAACCCTTCCACAGCCCCACAGACACTGCCGCTCTGAGCTTGCCAGCCACCTCAGGGTGCCGACGTCTTGCCCTTGCTCGCTCTCAGTCCTGCGAAAGCCCAGCTCCCAAATGGAAAACGTCCAGCGCCTGCTCCCACACCAAAGGGGCCAGGACTGCTAGCTCTTGCTGGCCCTCACCTTCCCTTCGCAGCCCTTCCACAGCCCCACAGACACTGGCGCTCTGAGCTTGCCAGCCACCTCAGGGTGCCGACGTCTTGCCCTTGCTCGCTCTCAGCACTGCCAGAGCCCAGCTCCCAAATGGGAAACGTCCAGCGCCTGCTCCCACACCAAAGGGGCCAGGACTGCAAGCTGTTGCTGGCCCTCACCTTCCCTTGGCAGCCCTTCCACAGCCCCACAGACACTGCCGCTCTGAGCTTGCCAGCCACCTCAGGGTGCCGACGTCTTGCCCTTGCTCGCTCTCAGTCCTCCCAAAGCCCAGCTCCCAAATTCAAAACGTCCAGCGCCTGCTCCCACACCAAAGGGGCCAGGACTGCAAGCTGTTGCTGGCCCTCACCTTCCCTTGGCAGCCCTTCCACAGCCCCACAGACTCTGGCGCTCTGAGCTTGCCAGCCATCTCAGGGTGCCGACGTCTTTCCCTTGCTCGCTCTCAGCACTGCCAGAGCCCAGCTCCCAAATTCAAAACGTCCAGCGCCTGCTCCCACACCAAAGGGGCCAGGACTGCAAGCTGTTGCTGGCCCTCACCTTCCCTTGGCAGCCCTTCCACAGCCCCACAGACACTGGCACTCTGAGCTTGCCAGCCACCTCAGGGTGCCAACGTCTTTCCCTTGCTCGCTCTCAGTCCTGCGAAAGCCCAGCTCCCAAATGGAAAACGTCCAGCGCCTGCTCCCACACCAAAGGGGCCAGGACTGCAAGCTGTTGCTGGCCCTCCCCTTCCCTTGGCAGCCCTTCCACAGCCCCACAGACACTGGCGCTCTGAGCTTGCCAGCCACCTCAGGGTGCCGACGTCTTGCCCTTGCTTGCTCTCAGTCCTGCGAAAGCCCAGCTCCCAAATGGAAAACGTCCAGCGCCTGCTCCCACACCAAAGGGGCCAGGACTGCAAGCTGTTGCTGGCCCTCACCTTCCCTTGGCAGCCCTTCCACAGCCCCACAGACACTGCCGCTCTGAGCTTGCCAGCCACCTCAGGGTGCCGACGTCTTGCCCTTGCTCGCTCTCAGCACTGCCAGAGCCCAGCTCCCAAATGGAAAACGTCCAGCGCCTGCTCCCACACCAAAGGGGCCAGGACTGCAAGCTGTTGCTGGCCCTCACCTTCCCTTGGCAGCCCTTCCACAGCCCCACAGACACTGCCGCTCTGAGCTTGCCAGCCACCTCAGGGTGCCGACGTCTTTCCCTTGCTCGCTCTCAGTCCTGCGAAAGCCCAGCTCCCAAATGGAAAACGTCCAGCGCCTGCTCCCACACCAAAGGGGCCAGGACTGCAAGCTGTTGCTGGCCCTCACCTTCCCTTCGCAGCCCTTCCACAGCCCCACAGACACTGGCACTCTGAGCTTGCCAGCCACCTCAGGGTGCCGACGTCTTTCCCTTGCTCGCTCTCAGCACTGCCAGAGCCCAGCTCCCAAATGGGAAACGTCCAGCGCCTGCTCCCACACCAAAGGGGCCAGGACTGCAAGCTGTTGCTGGCCCTCCCCTTCCCTTGGCAGCCCTTCCACAGCCCCACAGACACTGGCGCTCTGAGCTTGCCAGCCACCTCAGGGTGCCGACGTCTTGCCCTTGCTCGCTCTCAGTCCTCCGAAAGCCCAGCTCCCAAATGGAAAACGTCCAGCGCCTGCTCCCACACCAAAGGGGCCAGGACTGCAAGCTGTTGCTGGCCCTCACCTTCCCTTGGCAACCCTTCCACAGCCCCACAGACTCTGGCGCTCTGAGCTTGCCAGCCACCTCAGGGTGCCGACGTCTTGCCCTTGCTCGCTCTCAGTCCTCCGAAAGCCCAGCTCCCAAATGGAAAACGTCCAGCGCCTGCTCCCACACCAAAGGGGCCAGGACTGCAAGCTGTTGCTGGCCCTCACCTTCCCTTGGCAGCCCTTCCACAGCCCCACAGACACTGCCGCTCTGAGCTTGCCAGCCACCTCAGGGTGCCGACGTCTTGCCCTTGCTCGCTCTCAGCACTGCCAGAGCCCAGCTCCCAAATGGAAAACGTCCAGCGCCTGCTCCCACACCAAAGGGGCCAGGACTGCAAGCTGTTGCTGGCCCTCACCTTCCCTTCGCAGCCCTTCCACAGCCCCACAGACACTGGCGCTCTGAGCTTGCCAGCCACCTCAGGGTGCCGACGTCTTGCCCTTGCTCGCTCTCAGCACTGCCAGAGCCCAGCTCCCAAATGGGAAACGTCCAGCGCCTGCTCCCACACCAAAGGGGCCAGGACTGCAAGCTGTTGCTGGCCCTCACCTTCCCTTGGCAGCCCTTCCACAGCCCCACAGACACTGCCGCTCTGAGCTTGCCAGCCACCTCAGGGTGCCGACGTCTTGCCCTTGCTCGCTCTCAGTCCTCCCAAAGCCCAGCTCCCAAATTCAAAACGTCCAGCGCCTGCTCCCACACCAAAGGGGCCAGGACTGCAAGCTGTTGCTGGCCCTCACCTTCCCTTGGCAGCCCTTCCACAGCCCCACAGACTCTGGCGCTCTGAGCTTGCCAGCCATCTCAGGGTGCCGACGTCTTTCCCTTGCTCGCTCTCAGCACTGCCAGAGCCCAGCTCCCAAATTCAAAACGTCCAGCGCCTGCTCCCACACCAAAGGGGCCAGGACTGCAAGCTGTTGCTGGCCCTCACCTTCCCTTGGCAGCCCTTCCACAGCCCCACAGACACTGGCACTCTGAGCTTGCCAGCCACCTCAGGGTGCCAACGTCTTTCCCTTGCTCGCTCTCAGTCCTGCGAAAGCCCAGCTCCCAAATGGAAAACGTCCAGCGCCTGCTCCCACACCAAAGGGGCCAGGACTGCAAGCTGTTGCTGGCCCTCCCCTTCCCTTGGCAGCCCTTCCACAGCCCCACAGACACTGGCGCTCTGAGCTTGCCAGCCACCTCAGGGTGCCGACGTCTTGCCCTTGCTCGCTCTCAGTCCTGCGAAAGCCCAGCTCCCAAATGGAAAACGTCCAGCGCCTGCTCCCACACCAAAGGGGCCAGGACTGCAAGCTGTTGCTGGCCCTCACCTTCCCTTCGCAGCCCTTCCACAGCCCCACAGACACTGGCGCTCTGAGCTTGCCAGCCACCTCAGGGTGCCGACGTCTTGCCCTTGCTCGCTCTCAGCACTGCCAGAGCCCAGCTCCCAAATGGAAAACGTCCAGCGCCTGCTCCCACACCAAAGGGGCCAGGACTGCAAGCTGTTGCTGGCCCTCACCTTCCCTTGGCAGCCCTTCCACAGCCCCACAGACACTGCCGCTCTGAGCTTGCCAGCCACCTCAGGGTGCCGACGTCTTGCCCTTGCTCGCTCTCAGTCCTGCGAAAGCCCAGCTCCCAAATGGAAAACGTCCAGCGCCTGCTCCCACACCAAAGGGGCCAGGACTGCAAGCTGTTGCTGGCCCTCACCTTCCCTTCGCAGCCCTTCCACAGCCCCACAGACACTGGCGCTCTGAGCTTGCCAGCCACCTCAGGGTGCCGACGTCTTGCCCTTGCTCGCTCTCAGCACTGCCAGAGCCCAGCTCCCAAATGGGAAACGTCCAGCGCCTGCTCCCACACCAAAGGGGCCAGGACTGCAAGCTGTTGCTGGCCCTCACCTTCCCTTGGCAGCCCTTCCACAGCCCCACAGACACTGCCGCTCTGAGCTTGCCAGCCACCTCAGGGTGCCGACGTCTTGCCCTTGCTCGCTCTCAGTCCTCCCAAAGCCCAGCTCCCAAATTCAAAACGTCCAGCGCCTGCTCCCACACCAAAGGGGCCAGGACTGCAAGCTGTTGCTGGCCCTCACCTTCCCTTGGCAGCCCTTCCACAGCCCCACAGACTCTGGCGCTCTGAGCTTGCCAGCCATCTCAGGGTGCCGACGTCTTTCCCTTGCTCGCTCTCAGCACTGCCAGAGCCCAGCTCCCAAATTCAAAACGTCCAGCGCCTGCTCCCACACCAAAGGGGCCAGGACTGCAAGCTGTTGCTGGCCCTCACCTTCCCTTGGCAGCCCTTCCACAGCCCCACAGACACTGGCACTCTGAGCTTGCCAGCCACCTCAGGGTGCCAACGTCTTTCCCTTGCTCGCTCTCAGTCCTGCGAAAGCCCAGCTCCCAAATGGAAAACGTCCAGCGCCTGCTCCCACACCAAAGGGGCCAGGACTGCAAGCTGTTGCTGGCCCTCCCCTTCCCTTGGCAGCCCTTCCACAGCCCCACAGACACTGGCGCTCTGAGCTTGCCAGCCACCTCAGGGTGCCGACGTCTTGCCCTTGCTCGCTCTCAGTCCTGCGAAAGCCCAGCTCCCAAATGGAAAACGTCCAGCGCCTGCTCCCACACCAAAGGGGCCAGGACTGCAAGCTGTTGCTGGCCCTCACCTTCCCTTGGCAGCCCTTCCACAGCCCCACAGACACTGGCGCTCTGAGCTTGCCAGCCACCTCAGGGTGCCGACGTCTTGCCCTTGCTCGCTCTCAGCACTGCCAGAGCCCAGCTCCCAAATGGAAAACGTCCAGCGCCTGCTCCCACACCAAAGGGGCCAGGACTGCAAGCTGTTGCTGGCCCTCACCTTCCCTTGGCAGCCCTTCCACAGCCCCACAGACACTGGCGCTCTGAGCTTGCCAGCCACCTCAGGGTGCCGACGTCTTTCCCTTGCTCGCTCTCAGTCCTGCGAAAGCCCAGCTCCCAAATGGAAAACGTCCAGCGCCTGCTCCCACACCAAAGGGGCCAGGACTGCAAGCTGTTGCTGGCCCTCACCTTCCCTTCGCAGCCCTTCCACAGCCCCACAGACACTGGCACTCTGAGCTTGCCAGCCACCTCAGGGTGCCGACGTCTTTCCCTTGCTCGCTCTCAGTCCTCCGAAAGCCCAGCTCCCAAATGGAAAACGTCCAGCGCCTGCTCCCACACCAAAGGGGCCAGGACTGCAAGCTGTTGCTGGCCCTCCCCTTCCCTTGGCAGCCCTTCCACAGCCCCACAGACACTGGCGCTCTGAGCTTGCCAGCCACCTCAGGGTGCCGACGTCTTGCCCTTGCTCGCTCTCAGTCCTCCGAAAGCCCAGCTCCCAAATGGAAAACGTCCAGCGCCTGCTCCCACACCAAAGGGGCCAGGACTGCAAGCTGTTGCTGGCCCTCACCTTCCCTTGGCAACCCTTCCACAGCCCCACAGACTCTGGCGCTCTGAGCTTGCCAGCCACCTCAGGGTGCCGACGTCTTGCCCTTGCTCGCTCTCAGTCCTCCGAAAGCCCAGCTCCCAAATGGAAAACGTCCAGCGCCTGCTCCCACACCAAAGGGGCCAGGACTGCAAGCTGTTGCTGGCCCTCACCTTCCCTTGGCAGCCCTTCCACAGCCCCACAGACACTGGCGCTCTGAGCTTGCCAGCCATATCACGGGGCCAACCTCTTTCCCTTGCTCGCTCTCAGCACTGCCAGAGCCCAGCTCCCAAATGGAAAACGTCCAGCGCCTGCTCCCACACCAAAGGGGCCAGGACTGCAAGCTGTTGCTGGCCCTCACCTTCCCTTCGCAGCCCTTCCACAGCCCCACAGACACTGGCGCTCTGAGCTTGCCAGCCACATCACGGGGCCAACGTCTTTCCCTTGCTCGCTCTCAGCACTGCCAGAGCCCAGCTTCCAAATGGAAAACGTCCAGCGCCTGCTCCCACACCAAAGGGGCCAGGACTGCAAGCTGTTGCTGGCCCTCACCTTCCCTTGGCAGCCCTTCCACAGCCCCACAGACACTGGCACTCTGAGCTTGCCAGCCACCTCAGGGTGCCGACGTCTTTCCGTTGCTCGCTCTCAGTCCTCTGAAAGCCCAGCTCCCAAATGGAAAACGTCCAGCGCCTGCTCCCACACCAAAGGGGCCAGGACTGCAAGCTGTTGCTGGCCCTCACCTTCCCTTGGCAGCCCTTCCACAGCCCCACAGACACTGGCACTCTGAGCTTGCCAGCCACCTCAGGGTGCAGACGTCTTGCCCTTGCTCGCTCTCAGCACTGCCAGAGCCCAGCTCCCAAATGGGAAACGTCCAGCGCCTGCTCCCACACCAAAGGGGCCAGGACTGCAAGCTGTTGCTGGCCCTCACCTTCCCTTGGCAGCCCTTCCACAGCCCCACAGACACTGGCGCTCTGAGCTTGCCAGCCATATCACGGGGCCAACCTCTTTCCCTTGCTCGCTCTCAGCACTGCCAGAGCCCAGCTCCCAAATGGAAAACGTCCAGCGCCTGCTCCCACACCAAAGGGGCCAGGACTGCAAGCTGTTGCTGGCCCTCCCCTTCCCTTGGCAGCCCTTCCACAGCCCCACAGACACTGGCACTCTGAGCTTGCCAGCCACCTCAGGGTGCAGACGTCTTGCCCTTGCTCGCTCTCAGTCCTGCGAAAGCCCAGCTCCCAAATGGGAAACGTCCAGCGCCTGCTCCCACACCAAAGGGGCCAGGACTGCAAGCTGTTGCTGGCCCTCACCTTCCCTTGGCAGCCCTTCCACAGCCCCACAGACACTGGCGCTCTGAGCTTGCCAGCCATCTCAGGGTGCCGACGTCTTTCCCTTGCTCGCTCTCAGCACTGCGAAAGCCCAGCTCCCAAATGAAAACGTGCAGCGCCTGCTCCCACACCAAAGGGGCCAGGACTGCAAGCTGTTGCTGGCCCTCACCTTCCCTTGGCAGCCCTTCCACAGCCCCACAGACACTGGCACTCTGAGCTTGCCAGCCACCTCAGGGTGCCGACGTCTTGCCCTTGCTCGCTCTCAGTCCTCCGAAAGCCCAGCTCCCAAATGGAAAACGTCCAGCGCCTGCTCCCACACCAAAGGGGCCAGGACTGCAAGCTGTTGCTGGCCCTCCCCTTCCCTTGGCAGCCCTTCCACAGCCCCACAGACACTGGCACTCTGAGCTTGCCAGCCACCTCAGGGTGCAGACGTCTTGCCCTTGCTCGCTCTCAGCACTGCCAGAGCCCAGCTCCCAAATGGAAAACGTCCAGCGCCTGCTCCCACACCAAAGGGGCCAGGACTGCAAGCTGTTGCTGGCCCTCACCTTCCCTTCGCAGCCCTTCCACAGCCCCACAGACACTGGCGCTCTGAGCTTGCCAGCCACATCACGGGGCCAACGTCTTTCCCTTGCTCGCTCTCAGCACTGCCAGAGCCCAGCTTCCAAATGGAAAACGTCCAGCGCCTGCTCCCACACCAAAGGGGCCAGGACTGCAAGCTGTTGCTGGCCCTCACCTTCCCTTGGCAGCCCTTCCACAGCCCCACAGACACTGGCACTCTGAGCTTGCCAGCCACCTCAGGGTGCCGACGTCTTTCCCTTGCTCGCTCTCAGTCCTCCGAAAGCCCAGCTCCCAAATGGAAAACGTCCAGCGCCTGCTCCCACACCAAAGGGGCCAGGACTGCAAGCTGTTGCTGGCCCTCACCTTCCCTTGGCAGCCCTTCCACAGCCCCACAGACACTGGCACTCTGAGCTTGCCAGCCACCTCAGGGTGCCGACGTCTTTCCCTTGCTCGCTCTCAGTCCTCCGAAAGCCCAGCTCCCAAATGGAAAACGTCCAGCGCCTGCTCCCACACCAAAGGGGCCAGGACTGCAAGCTGTTGCTGGCCCTCCCCTTCCCTTGGCAGCCCTTCCACAGCCCCACAGACACTGGCGCTCTGAGCTTGCCAGCCACCTCAGGGTGCCGACGTCTTGCCCTTGCTCGCTCTCAGTCCTCCGAAAGCCCAGCTCCCAAATGGAAAACGTCCAGCGCCTGCTCCCACACCAAAGGGGCCAGGACTGCAAGCTGTTGCTGGCCCTCACCTTCCCTTGGCAACCCTTCCACAGCCCCACAGACTCTGGCGCTCTGAGCTTGCCAGCCACCTCAGGGTGCCGACGTCTTGCCCTTGCTCGCTCTCAGTCCTCCGAAAGCCCAGCTCCCAAATGGAAAACGTCCAGCGCCTGCTCCCACACCAAAGGGGCCAGGACTGCAAGCTGTTGCTGGCCCTCACCTTCCCTTGGCAGCCCTTCCACAGCCCCACAGACACTGGCGCTCTGAGCTTGCCAGCCATATCACGGGGCCAACCTCTTTCCCTTGCTCGCTCTCAGCACTGCCAGAGCCCAGCTCCCAAATGGAAAACGTCCAGCGCCTGCTCCCACACCAAAGGGGCCAGGACTGCAAGCTGTTGCTGGCCCTCACCTTCCCTTCGCAGCCCTTCCACAGCCCCACAGACACTGGCGCTCTGAGCTTGCCAGCCACATCACGGGGCCAACGTCTTTCCCTTGCTCGCTCTCAGCACTGCCAGAGCCCAGCTTCCAAATGGAAAACGTCCAGCGCCTGCTCCCACACCAAAGGGGCCAGGACTGCAAGCTGTTGCTGGCCCTCACCTTCCCTTGGCAGCCCTTCCACAGCCCCACAGACACTGGCACTCTGAGCTTGCCAGCCACCTCAGGGTGCCGACGTCTTTCCGTTGCTCGCTCTCAGTCCTCTGAAAGCCCAGCTCCCAAATGGAAAACGTCCAGCGCCTGCTCCCACACCAAAGGGGCCAGGACTGCAAGCTGTTGCTGGCCCTCACCTTCCCTTGGCAGCCCTTCCACAGCCCCACAGACACTGGCACTCTGAGCTTGCCAGCCACCTCAGGGTGCAGACGTCTTGCCCTTGCTCGCTCTCAGCACTGCCAGAGCCCAGCTCCCAAATGGGAAACGTCCAGCGCCTGCTCCCACACCAAAGGGGCCAGGACTGCAAGCTGTTGCTGGCCCTCACCTTCCCTTGGCAGCCCTTCCACAGCCCCACAGACACTGGCGCTCTGAGCTTGCCAGCCATATCACGGGGCCAACCTCTTTCCCTTGCTCGCTCTCAGCACTGCCAGAGCCCAGCTCCCAAATGGAAAACGTCCAGCGCCTGCTCCCACACCAAAGGGGCCAGGACTGCAAGCTGTTGCTGGCCCTCCCCTTCCCTTGGCAGCCCTTCCACAGCCCCACAGACACTGGCACTCTGAGCTTGCCAGCCACCTCAGGGTGCAGACGTCTTGCCCTTGCTCGCTCTCAGTCCTGCGAAAGCCCAGCTCCCAAATGGGAAACGTCCAGCGCCTGCTCCCACACCAAAGGGGCCAGGACTGCAAGCTGTTGCTGGCCCTCACCTTCCCTTGGCAGCCCTTCCACAGCCCCACAGACACTGGCGCTCTGAGCTTGCCAGCCATCTCAGG
Source organism: Aptenodytes patagonicus (assembly GCF_965638725.1). Taxonomy (NCBI): domain Eukaryota; kingdom Metazoa; phylum Chordata; class Aves; order Sphenisciformes; family Spheniscidae; genus Aptenodytes; species Aptenodytes patagonicus. The sequence continues at coordinate 674,129 of NW_027472005.1, forward strand.
GTGCCGACGTCTTTCCCTTGCTCGCTCTCAGCACTGCGAAAGCCCAGCTCCCAAATGAAAACGTGCAGCGCCTGCTCCCACACCAAAGGGGCCAGGACTGCAAGCTGTTGCTGGCCCTCACCTTCCCTTGGCAGCCCTTCCACAGCCCCACAGACACTGGCACTCTGAGCTTGCCAGCCACCTCAGGGTGCCGACGTCTTGCCCTTGCTCGCTCTCAGTCCTCCGAAAGCCCAGCTCCCAAATGGAAAACGTCCAGCGCCTGCTCCCACACCAAAGGGGCCAGGACTGCAAGCTGTTGCTGGCCCTCCCCTTCCCTTGGCAGCCCTTCCACAGCCCCACAGACACTGGCACTCTGAGCTTGCCAGCCACCTCAGGGTGCAGACGTCTTGCCCTTGCTCGCTCTCAGCACTGCCAGAGCCCAGCTCCCAAATGGAAAACGTCCAGCGCCTGCTCCCACACCAAAGGGGCCAGGACTGCAAGCTGTTGCTGGCCCTCACCTTCCCTTCGCAGCCCTTCCACAGCCCCACAGACACTGGCGCTCTGAGCTTGCCAGCCACATCACGGGGCCAACGTCTTTCCCTTGCTCGCTCTCAGCACTGCCAGAGCCCAGCTTCCAAATGGAAAACGTCCAGCGCCTGCTCCCACACCAAAGGGGCCAGGACTGCAAGCTGTTGCTGGCCCTCACCTTCCCTTGGCAGCCCTTCCACAGCCCCACAGACACTGGCACTCTGAGCTTGCCAGCCACCTCAGGGTGCCGACGTCTTTCCCTTGCTCGCTCTCAGTCCTCCGAAAGCCCAGCTCCCAAATGGAAAACGTCCAGCGCCTGCTCCCACACCAAAGGGGCCAGGACTGCAAGCTGTTGCTGGCCCTCACCTTCCCTTGGCAGCCCTTCCACAGCCCCACAGACACTGGCGCTCTGAGCTTGCCAGCCACATTACGGGGCCAACCTCTTTCCCTTGCTCGCTCTCAGCACTGCCAGAGCCCAGCTCCCAAATGGAAAACGTCCAGCGCCTGCTCCCACACCAAAGGGGCCAGGACTGCAAGCTGTTGCTGGCCCTCACCTTCCCTTGGCAGCCCTTCCACAGCCCCACAGACACTGGCGCTCTGAGCTTGCCAGCCACCTCAGGGTGCCGACGTCTTGCCCTTGCTCGCTCTCAGTCCTGCGAAAGCCCAGCTCCCAAATGGAAAACGTCCAGCGCCTGCTCCCACACCAAAGGGGCCAGGACTGCAAGCTGTTGCTGGCCCTCCCCTTCCCTTGGCAGCCCTTCCACAGCCCCACAGACACTGCCGCTCTGAGCTTGCCAGCCACCTCAGGGTGCCGACGTCTTGCCCTTGCTCGCTCTCAGTCCTCCCAAAGCCCAGCTCCCAAATTCAAAACGTCCAGCGCCTGCTCCCACACCAAAGGGGCCAGGACTGCAAGCTGTTGCTGGCCCTCACCTTCCCTTGGCAGCCCTTCCACAGCCCCACAGACTCTGGCGCTCTGAGCTTGCCAGCCATCTCAGGGTGCCGACGTCTTTCCCTTGCTCGCTCTCAGCACTGCCAGAGCCCAGCTCCCAAATTCAAAACGTCCAGCGCCTGCTCCCACACCAAAGGGGCCAGGACTGCAAGCTGTTGCTGGCCCTCACCTTCCCTTGGCAGCCCTTCCACAGCCCCACAGACACTGGCACTCTGAGCTTGCCAGCCACCTCAGGGTGCCAACGTCTTTCCCTTGCTCGCTCTCAGTCCTGCGAAAGCCCAGCTCCCAAATGGAAAACGTCCAGCGCCTGCTCCCACACCAAAGGGGCCAGGACTGCAAGCTGTTGCTGGCCCTCCCCTTCCCTTGGCAGCCCTTCCACAGCCCCACAGACACTGCCGCTCTGAGCTTGCCAGCCACCTCAGGGTGCCGACGTCTTGCCCTTGCTCGCTCTCAGTCCTGCGAAAGCCCAGCTCCCAAATGGAAAACGTCCAGCGCCTGCTCCCACACCAAAGGGGCCAGGACTGCAAGCTGTTGCTGGCCCTCACCTTCCCTTGGCAGCCCTTCCACAGCCCCACAGACACTGGCGCTCTGAGCTTGCCAGCCACCTCAGGGTGCCGACGTCTTTCCCTTGCTCGCTCTCAGCACTGCCAGAGCCCAGCTCCCAAATGGAAAACGTCCAGCGCCTGCTCCCACACCAAAGGGGCCAGGACTGCAAGCTGTTGCTGGCCCTCACCTTCCCTTGGCAGCCCTTCCACAGCCCCACAGACACTGCCGCTCTGAGCTTGCCAGCCACCTCAGGGTGCCGACGTCTTGCCCTTGCTCGCTCTCAGTCCTGCGAAAGCCCAGCTCCCAAATGGAAAACGTCCAGCGCCTGCTCCCACACCAAAGGGGCCAGGACTGCAAGCTGTTGCTGGCCCTCACCTTCCCTTCGCAGCCCTTCCACAGCCCCACAGACACTGGCGCTCTGAGCTTGCCAGCCACCTCAGGGTGCCGACGTCTTGCCCTTGCTCGCTCTCAGCACTGCCAGAGCCCAGCTCCCAAATGGGAAACGTCCAGCGCCTGCTCCCACACCAAAGGGGCCAGGACTGCAAGCTGTTGCTGGCCCTCACCTTCCCTTGGCAGCCCTTCCACAGCCCCACAGACACTGCCGCTCTGAGCTTGCCAGCCACCTCAGGGTGCCGACGTCTTGCCCTTGCTCGCTCTCAGTCCTCCCAAAGCCCAGCTCCCAAATTCAAAACGTCCAGCGCCTGCTCCCACACCAAAGGGGCCAGGACTGCAAGCTGTTGCTGGCCCTCACCTTCCCTTGGCAGCCCTTCCACAGCCCCACAGACTCTGGCGCTCTGAGCTTGCCAGCCATCTCAGGGTGCCGACGTCTTTCCCTTGCTCGCTCTCAGCACTGCCAGAGCCCAGCTCCCAAATTCAAAACGTCCAGCGCCTGCTCCCACACCAAAGGGGCCAGGACTGCAAGCTGTTGCTGGCCCTCACCTTCCCTTGGCAGCCCTTCCACAGCCCCACAGACACTGGCACTCTGAGCTTGCCAGCCACCTCAGGGTGCCAACGTCTTTCCCTTGCTCGCTCTCAGTCCTGCGAAAGCCCAGCTCCCAAATTCAAAACGTCCAGCGCCTGCTCCCACACCAAAGGGGCCAGGACTGCAAGCTGTTGCTGGCCCTCCCCTTCCCTTGGCAGCCCTTCCACAGCCCCACAGACACTGGCGCTCTGAGCTTGCCAGCCACCTCAGGGTGCCGACGTCTTGCCCTTGCTCGCTCTCAGTCCTGCGAAAGCCCAGCTCCCAAATGGAAAACGTCCAGCGCCTGCTCCCACACCAAAGGGGCCAGGACTGCAAGCTGTTGCTGGCCCTCACCTTCCCTTGGCAGCCCTTCCACAGCCCCACAGACACTGGCGCTCTGAGCTTGCCAGCCACCTCAGGGTGCCGACGTCTTGCCCTTGCTCGCTCTCAGCACTGCCAGAGCCCAGCTCCCAAATGGAAAACGTCCAGCGCCTGCTCCCACACCAAAGGGGCCAGGACTGCAAGCTGTTGCTGGCCCTCACCTTCCCTTGGCAGCCCTTCCACAGCCCCACAGACACTGGCGCTCTGAGCTTGCCAGCCACCTCAGGGTGCCGACGTCTTTCCCTTGCTCGCTCTCAGTCCTGCGAAAGCCCAGCTCCCAAATGGAAAACGTCCAGCGCCTGCTCCCACACCAAAGGGGCCAGGACTGCAAGCTGTTGCTGGCCCTCACCTTCCCTTCGCAGCCCTTCCACAGCCCCACAGACACTGGCACTCTGAGCTTGCCAGCCACCTCAGGGTGCCGACGTCTTTCCCTTGCTCGCTCTCAGTCCTCCGAAAGCCCAGCTCCCAAATGGAAAACGTCCAGCGCCTGCTCCCACACCAAAGGGGCCAGGACTGCAAGCTGTTGCTGGCCCTCCCCTTCCCTTGGCAGCCCTTCCACAGCCCCACAGACACTGGCGCTCTGAGCTTGCCAGCCACCTCAGGGTGCCGACGTCTTGCCCTTGCTCGCTCTCAGTCCTCCGAAAGCCCAGCTCCCAAATGGAAAACGTCCAGCGCCTGCTCCCACACCAAAGGGGCCAGGACTGCAAGCTGTTGCTGGCCCTCACCTTCCCTTGGCAGCCCTTCCACAGCCCCACAGACACTGGCGCTCTGAGCTTGCCAGCCACCTCAGGGTGCCGACGTCTTGCCCTTGCTCGCTCTCAGCACTGCCAGAGCACAGCTCCCAAATGAAAACGTCCAGCGCCTGCTCCCACACCAAAGGGGCCAGGACTGCAAGCTGTTGCTGGCCCTCCCCTTCCCTTGGCAGCCCTTCCACAGCCCCACAGACACTGGCGCTCTGAGCTTGCCAGCCATATCACGGGGCCAACCTCTTTCCCTTGCTCGCTCTCAGCACTGCCAGAGCCCAGCTCCCAAATGGAAAACGTCCAGCGCCTGCTCCCACACCAAAGGGGCCAGGACTGCAAGCTGTTGCTGGCCCTCACCTTCCCTTCGCAGCCCTTCCACAGCCCCACAGACACTGGCGCTCTGAGCTTGCCAGCCACATCACGGGGCCAACGTCTTTCCCTTGCTCGCTCTCAGCACTGCCAGAGCCCAGCTTCCAAATGGAAAACGTCCAGCGCCTGCTCCCACACCAAAGGGGCCAGGACTGCAAGCTGTTGCTGGCCCTCACCTTCCCTTGGCAGCCCTTCCACAGCCCCACAGACACTGGCACTCTGAGCTTGCCAGCCACCTCAGGGTGCCGACGTCTTTCCGTTGCTCGCTCTCAGTCCTCTGAAAGCCCAGCTCCCAAATGGAAAACGTCCAGCGCCTGCTCCCACACCAAAGGGGCCAGGACTGCAAGCTGTTGCTGGCCCTCACCTTCCCTTCGCAGCCCTTCCACAGCCCCACAGACACTGGCGCTCTGAGCTTGCCAGCCACATCACGGGGCCAACGTCTTTCCCTTGCTCGCTCTCAGCACTGCCAGAGCCCAGCTCCCAAATGGAAAACGTCCAGCGCCTGCTCCCACACCAAAGGGGCCAGGACTGCAAGCTGTTGCTGGCCCTCCCCTTCCCTTGGCAGCCCTTCCACAGCCCCACAGACACTGGCACTCTGAGCTTGCCAGCCACCTCAGGGTGCAGACGTCTTGCCCTTGCTCGCTCTCAGCACCGCCAGAGCCCAGCTCCCAAATGGGAAACGTCCAGCGCCTGCTCCCACACCAAAGGGGCCAGGACTGCAAGCTGTTGCTGGCCCTCACCTTCCCTTGGCAGCCCTTCCACAGCCCCACAGACACTGGCGCTCTGAGCTTGCCAGCCATATCACGGGGCCAACCTCTTTCCCTTGCTCGCTCTCAGCACTGCCAGAGCCCAGCTCCCAAATGGAAAACGTCCAGCGCCTGCTCCCACACCAAAGGGGCCAGGACTGCAAGCTGTTGCTGGCCCTCCCCTTCCCTTGGCAGCCCTTCCACAGCCCCACAGACACTGGCACTCTGAGCTTGCCAGCCACCTCAGGGTGCAGACGTCTTGCCCTTGCTCGCTCTCAGTCCTGCGAAAGCCCAGCTCCCAAATGGGAAACGTCCAGCGCCTGCTCCCACACCAAAGGGGCCAGGACTGCAAGCTGTTGCTGGCCCTCACCTTCCCTTGGCAGCCCTTCCACAGCCCCACAGACACTGGCGCTCTGAGCTTGCCAGCCATCTCAGGGTGCCGACGTCTTTCCCTTGCTCGCTCTCAGCACTGCGAAAGCCCAGCTCCCAAATGAAAACGTGCAGCGCCTGCTCCCACACCAAAGGGGCCAGGACTGCAAGCTGTTGCAGGCCCTCACCTTCCCTTGGCAGCCCTTCCACAGCCCCACAGACACTGGCACTCTGAGCTTGCCAGCCACCTCAGGGTGCCGACGTCTTGCCCTTGCTCGCTCTCAGTCCTCCGAAAGCCCAGCTCCCAAATGGAAAACGTCCAGCGCCTGCTCCCACACCAAAGGGGCCAGGACTGCAAGCTGTTGCTGGCCCTCCCCTTCCCTTGGCAGCCCTTCCACAGCCCCACAGACACTGGCACTCTGAGCTTGCCAGCCACCTCAGGGTGCAGACGTCTTGCCCTTGCTCGCTCTCAGCACTGCCAGAGCCCAGCTCCCAAATGGAAAACGTCCAGCGCCTGCTCCCACACCAAAGGGGCCAGGACTGCAAGCTGTTGCTGGCCCTCACCTTCCCTTCGCAGCCCTTCCACAGCCCCACAGACACTGGCGCTCTGAGCTTGCCAGCCACATCACGGGGCCAACGTTTTTCCCTTGCTCGCTCTCAGCACTGCCAGAGCCCAGCTTCCAAATGGAAAACGTCCAGCGCCTGCTCCCACACCAAAGGGGCCAGGACTGCAAGCTGTTGCTGGCCCTCACCTTCCCTTCGCAGCCCTTCCACAGCCCCACAGACACTGGCACTCTGAGCTTGCCAGCCACCTCAGGGTGCCGACGTCTTTCCCTTGCTCGCTCTCAGTCCTCCGAAAGCCCAGCTCCCAAATGGAAAACGTCCAGCGCCTGCTCCCACACCAAAGGGGCCAGGACTGCAAGCTGTTGCTGGCCCTCACCTTCCCTTGGCAGCCCTTCCACAGCCCCACAGACACTGGCGCTCTGAGCTTGCCAGCCACATTACGGGGCCAACCTCTTTCCCTTGCTCGCTCTCAGCACTGCCAGAGCCCAGCTCCCAAATGGAAAACGTCCAGCGCCTGCTCCCACACCAAAGGGGCCAGGACTGCAAGCTGTTGCTGGCCCTCACCTTCCCTTGGCAGCCCTTCCACAGCCCCACAGACACTGGCGCTCTGAGCTTGCCAGCCACCTCAGGGTGCCGACGTCTTGCCCTTGCTCGCTCTCAGTCCTGCGAAAGCCCAGCTCCCAAATGGAAAACGTCCAGCGCCTGCTCCCACACCAAAGGGGCCAGGACTGCAAGCTGTTGCTGGCCCTCCCCTTCCCTTGGCAGCCCTTCCACAGCCCCACAGACACTGCCGCTCTGAGCTTGCCAGCCACCTCAGGGTGCCGACGTCTTTCCCTTGCTCGCTCTCAGCACTGCCAGAGCCCAGCTCCCAAATGGGAAACGTCCAGCGCCTGCTCCCACACCAAAGGGGCCAGGACTGCAAGCTGTTGCTGGCCCTCACCTTCCCTTGGCAGCCCTTCCACAGCCCCACAGACTCTGGCGCTCTGAGCTTGCCAGCCATCTCAGGGTGCCGACGTCTTTCCCTTGCTCGCTCTCAGTCCTGCGAAAGCCCAGCTCCCAAATGGAAAACGTCCAGCGCCTGCTCCCACACCAAAGGGGCCAGGACTGCAAGCTGTTGCTGGCCCTCACCTTCCCTTGGCAGCCCTTCCACAGCCCCACAGACACTGCCGCTCTGAGCTTGCCAGCCACCTCAGGGTGCCGACGTCTTGCCCTTGCTCGCTCTCAGTCCTCCGAAAGCCCAGCTCCCAAATGGGAAACGTCCAGCGCCTGCTCCCACACCAAAGGGGCCAGGACTGCAAGCTGTTGCTGGCCCTCACCTTCCCTTGGCAGCCCTTCCACAGCCCCACAGACTCTGGCGCTCTGAGCTTGCCAGCCATCTCAGGGTGCCGACGTCTTTCCCTTGCTCGCTCTCAGTCCTGCGAAAGCCCAGCTCCCAAATGGAAAACGTCCAGCGCCTGCTCCCACACCAAAGGGGCCAGGACTGCAAGCTGTTGCTGGCCCTCCCCTTCCCTTGGCAGCCCTTCCACAGCCCCACAGACACTGTCGCTCTGAGCTTGCCAGCCACCTCAGGGTGCCGACGTCTTGCCCTTGCTCGCTCTCAGTCCTCCGAAAGCCCAGCTCCCAAATGGAAAACGTCCAGCGCCTGCTCCCACACCAAAGGGGCCAGGACTGCAAGCTGTTGCTGGCCCTCACCTTCCCTTGGCAGCCCTTCCACAGCCCCACAGACACTGCCGCTCTGAGCTTGCCAGACACCTCAGGGTGCCGACGTCTTGCCCTTGCTCGCTCTCAGTCCTGCCAGAGCCCAGCTCCCAAATGGAAAATGTCCAGCGCCTGCTCCCACACCAAAGGGGCCAGGACTGCAAGCTGTTGCTGGCCCTCACCTTCCCTTGGCAGCCCTTCCACAGCCCCACAGACACTGCCGCTCTGAGCTTGCCAGCCACCTCAGGGTGCCGACGTCTTTCCCTTGCTCGCTCTCAGCACTGCCAGAGCCCAGCTCCCAAATGGGAAACGTCCAGCGCCTGCTCCCACACCAAAGGGGCCAGGACTGCAAGCTGTTGCTGGCCCTCACCTTCCCTTGGCAGCCCTTCCACAGCCCCACAGACTCTGGCGCTCTGAGCTTGCCAGCCATCTCAGGGTGCCGACGTCTTTCCCTTGCTCGCTCTCAGTCCTCTGAAAGCCCAGCTCCCAAATGGAAAACGTCCAGCGCCTGCTCCCACACCAAAGGGGCCAGGACTGCAAGCTGTTGCTGGCCCTCCCCTTCCCTTGGCAGCCCTTCCACAGCCCCACAGACACTGTCGCTCTGAGCTTGCCAGCCACCTCAGGGTGCCGACGTCTTGCCCTTGCTCGCTCTCAGTCCTCCGAAAGCCCAGCTCCCAAATGGGAAACGTCCAGCGCCTGCTCCTACACCAAAGGGGCCAGGACTGCAAGCTGTTGCTGGCCCTCACCTTCCCTTGGCAGCCCTTCCACAGCCCCACAGACTCTGGCGCTCTGAGCTTGCCAGCCATCTCAGGGTGCCGACGTCTTTCCCTTGCTCGCTCTCAGTCCTGCGAAAGCCCAGCTCCCAAATGGAAAACGTCCAGCGCCTGCTCCCACACCAAAGGGGCCAGGACTGCAAGCTGTTGCTGGCCCTCCCCTTCCCTTGGCAGCCCTTCCACAGCCCCACAGACACTGTCGCTCTGAGCTTGCCAGCCACCTCAGGGTGCCGACGTCTTGCCCTTGCTCGCTCTCAGTCCTCCGAAAGCCCAGCTCCCAAATGGAAAACGTCCAGCGCCTGCTCCCACACCAAAGGGGCCAGGACTGCAAGCTGTTGCTGGCCCTCACCTTCCCTTGGCAGCCCTTCCACAGCCCCACAGACACTGCCGCTCTGAGCTTGCCAGACACCTCAGGGTGCCGACGTCTTTCCCTTACTCGCTCTCAGTCCTGCCAGAGCCCAGCTCCCAAATGGAAAATGTCCAGCGCCTGCTCCCACACCAAAGGGGCCAGGACTGCAAGCTGTTGCTGGCCCTCACCTTCCCTTGGCAGCCCTTCCACAGCCCCACAGACTCTGGCGCTCTGAGCTTGCCAGCCATCTCAGGGTGCGAACGTCTTTCCCTTGCTCGCTCTCAGCACTGCCAGAGCCCAGCTCCCAATAGAAAACGTCCAGCGCCTGCTCCCACACCAAAGGGGCCAGGACTGCAAGCTGTTGCTGGCCCTCACCTTCCCTTGGCAGCCCTTCCACAGCCCCACAGACACTGCCGCTCTGAGCTTGCCAGCCACCTCAGGGTGCCGACGTCTTGCCCTTGCTCGCTCTCAGTCCTCCCAAAGCCCAGCTCCCAAATGGAAAACGTCCAGCGCCTGCTCCCACACCAAAGGGGCCAGGACTGCAAGCTGTTGCTGGCCCTCACCTTCCCTTGGCAACCCTTCCACAGCCCCACAGACACTGGCGCTCTGAGCTTGCCAGCCACCTCAGGGTGCCGACGTCTTGCCCTTGCTCGCTCTCAGTCCTGCGAAAGCCCTGCTCCCAAATGGAAAACGTCCAGCGCCTGCTCCCACACCAAAGGGGCCAGGACTGCTAGCTCTTGCTGGCCCTCACCTTCCCTTGGCAGCCCTTCCACAGCCCCACAGACACTGGCGCTCTGAGCTTGCCAGCCACCTCAGGGTGCCGACGTCTTGCCCTTGCTCGCTCTCAGCACTGCCAGAGCCCAGCTCCCAAATGGGAAACGTCCAGCGCCTGCTCCCACACCAAAGGGGCCAGGACTGCAAGCTGTTGCTGGCCCTCACCTTCCCTTGGCAGCCCTTCCACAGCCCCACAGACACTGCCGCTCTGAGCTTGCCAACCACCTCAGGGTGCCGACGTCTTTCCCTTGCTCGCTCTCAGTCCTGCGAAAGCCCAGCTCCCAAATGGAAAACGTCCAGCGCCTGCTCCCACACCAAAGGGGCCAGGACTGCAAGCTGTTGCTGGCCCTCACCTTCCCTTGGCAGCCCTTCCACAGCCCCACAGACTCTGGCGCTCTGAGCTTGCCAGCCATCTCAGGGTGCCGACGTCTTTCCCTTGCTCGCTCTCAGCACTGCCAGAGCCCAGCTCCCAAATTCAAAACGTCCAGCGCCTGCTCCCACACCAAAGGGGCCAGGACTGCAAGCTGTTGCTGGCCCTCACCTTCCCTTGGCAGCCCTTCCACAGCCCCACAGACACTGGCACTCTGAGCTTGCCAGCCACCTCAGGGTGCCAACGTCTTTCCCTTGCTCGCTCTCAGTCCTGCGAAAGCCCAGCTCCCAAATGGAAAACGTCCAGCGCCTGCTCCCACACCAAAGGGGCCAGGACTGCAAGCTGTTGCTGGCCCTCCCCTTCCCTTGGCAGCCCTTCCACAGCCCCACAGACACTGGCGCTCTGAGCTTGCCAGCCACCTCAGGGTGCCGACGTCTTGCCCTTGCTCGCTCTCAGTCCTGCGAAAGCCCAGCTCCCAAATGGAAAACGTCCAGCGCCTGCTCCCACACCAAAGGGGCCAGGACTGCAAGCTGTTGCTGGCCCTCACCTTCCCTTGGCAGCCCTTCCACAGCCCCACAGACACTGCCGCTCTGAGCTTGCCAGCCACCTCAGGGTGCAGACGTCTTGCCCTTGCTCGCTCTCAGCACTGCCAGAGCCCAGCTCCCAAATGGAAAACGTCCAGCGCCTGCTCCCACACCAAAGGGGCCAGGACTGCAAGCTGTTGCTGGCCCTCACCTTCCCTTGGCAGCCCTTCCACAGCCCCACAGACACTGCCGCTCTGAGCTTGCCAGCCACCTCAGGGTGCCGACGTCTTTCCCTTGCTCGCTCTCAGTCCTGCGAAAGCCCAGCTCCCAAATGGAAAACGTCCAGCGCCTGCTCCCACACCAAAGGGGCCAGGACTGCAAGCTGTTGCTGGCCCTCACCTTCCCTTGGCAGCCCTTCCACAGCCCCACAGACACTGGCGCTCTGAGCTTGCCAGCCATCTCAGGGTGCCGACGTCTTTCCCTTGCTCGCTCTCAGCACTGCCAGAGCCCAGCTCCCAATAGAAAACGTCCAGCGCCTGCTCCCACACCAAAGGGGCCAGGACTGCAAGCTGTTGCTAGCCCTCACCTTCCCTTGGCAGCCCTTCCACAGCCCCACAGACACTGGCACTCTGAGCTTGCCAGCCACCTCAGGGTGCCAACGTCTTTCCCTTGCTCGCTCTCAGTCCTGCGAAAGCCCAGCTCCCAAATGGAAAACGTCCAGCGCCTGCTCCCACACCAAAGGGGCCAGGACTGCAAGCTGTTGCTGGCCCTCACCTTCCCTTGGCAGCCCTTCCACAGCCCCACAGACACTGCCGCTCTGAGCTTGCCAGCCACCTCAGGGTGCCGACATCTTGCCCTTGCTCGCTCTCAGTCCTGCGAAAGCCCAGCTCCCAAATGGAAAACGTCCAGCGCCTGCTCCCACACCAAAGGGGCCAGGACTGCAAGCTGTTGCTGGCCCTCACCTTCCCTTGGCAGCCCTTCCACAGCCCCACAGACACTGCCGCTCTGAGCTTGCCAGCCACCTCAGGGTGCCGACGTCTTTCCCTTGCTCGCTCTCAGTCCTGCGAAAGCCCAGCTCCCAAATGGAAAACGTCCAGCGCCTGCTCCCACACCAAAGGGGCCAGGACTGCAAGCTGTTGCTGGCCCTCACCTTCCCTTGGCAGCCCTTCCACAGCCCCACAGACACTGGCGCTCTGAGCTTGCCAGCCACCTCAGGGTGCCGACGTCTTTCCCTTGCTCGCTCTCAGCACTGCCAGAGCCCAGCTCCCAAATGGGAAACGTCCAGCGCCTGCTCCCACACCAAAGGGGCCAGGACTGCAAGCTGTTGCTGGCCCTCACCTTCCCTTGGCAGCCCTTCCACAGCCCCACAGACACTGCCGCTCTGAGCTTGCCAGACACCTCAGGGTGCCGACGTCTTTCCCTTGCTCGCTCTCAGCGCTGCGAAAGCCCAGCTCCCAAATGGAAAACGTCCAGCGCCTGCTCCCACACCAAAGGGGCCAGGACTGCAAGCTGTTGCTGGCCCTCACCTTCCCTTGGCAGCCCTTCCACAGCCCCACAGACACTGGCACTCTGAGCTTGCCAGCCACCTCAGGGTGCCGACGTCTTTCCCTTGCTCGCTCTCAGTCCTCCCAAAGCCCAGCTCCCAAATGGAAAACGTCCAGCGCCTGCTCCCACACCAAAGGGGCCAGGACTGCAAGCTGTTGCTGGCCCTCACCTTCCCTTGGCAGCCCTTCCACAGCCCCACAGACACTGGCGCTCTGAGCTTGCCAGCCACCTCAGGGTGCCGACGTCTTTCCCTTGCTCGCTCTCAGTCCTGCGAAAGCCCAGCTCCCAAATGGAAAACGTCCAGCGCCTGCTCCCACACCAAAGGGGCCAGGACTGCAAGCTGTTGCTGGCCCTCACCTTCCCTTGGCAGCCCTTCCACAGCCCCACAGACACTGCCGCTCTGAGCTTGCTAGCCAAAGCGCGGGGCCAACGTCTTTCCCTTGCTCGCTCTCAGTCCTCCGAAAGCCCAGCTCCCAAATGGAAAACGTCCAGCGCCTGCTCCCACACCAAAGGGGCCAGGACTGCAAGCTGTTGCTGGCCCTCACCTTCCCTTGGCAGCCCTTCCACAGCCCCACAGACTCTGGCGCTCTGAGCTTGCCAGCCATCTCAGGGTGCCGACGTCTTTCCCTTGCTCGCTCTCAGCACTGCCAGAGCCCAGCTCCCAAATTCAAAACGTCCAGCGCCTGCTCCCACACCAAAGGGGCCAGGACTGCAAGCTGTTGCTGGCCCTCACCTTCCCTTGGCAGCCCTTCCACAGCCCCACAGACACTGGCACTCTGAGCTTGCCAGCCACCTCAGGGTGCCAACGTCTTTCCCTTGCTCGCTCTCAGTCCTGCGAAAGCCCAGCTCCCAAATGGAAAACGTCCAGCGCCTGCTCCCACACCAAAGGGGCCAGGACTGCAAGCTGTTGCTGGCCCTCCCCTTCCCTTGGCAGCCCTTCCACAGCCCCACAGACACTGGCGCTCTGAGCTTGCCAGCCACCTCAGGGTGCCGACGTCTTGCCCTTGCTCGCTCTCAGTCCTGCGAAAGCCCAGCTCCCAAATGGAAAACGTCCAGCGCCTGCTCCCACACCAAAGGGGCCAGGACTGCAAGCTGTTGCTGGCCCTCACCTTCCCTTGGCAGCCCTTCCACAGCCCCACAGACACTGCCGCTCTGAGCTTGCCAGCCACCTCAGGGTGCAGACGTCTTGCCCTTGCTCGCTCTCAGCACTGCCAGAGCCCAGCTCCCAAATGGAAAACGTCCAGCGCCTGCTCCCACACCAAAGGGGCCAGGACTGCAAGCTGTTGCTGGCCCTCACCTTCCCTTGGCAGCCCTTCCACAGCCCCACAGACACTGCCGCTCTGAGCTTGCCAGCCACCTCAGGGTGCCGACGTCTTTCCCTTGCTCGCTCTCAGTCCTGCGAAAGCCCAGCTCCCAAATGGAAAACGTCCAGCGCCTGCTCCCACACCAAAGGGGCCAGGACTGCAAGCTGTTGCTGGCCCTCACCTTCCCTTGGCAGCCCTTCCACAGCCCCACAGACACTGGCGCTCTGAGCTTGCCAGCCATCTCAGGGTGCCGACGTCTTTCCCTTGCTCGCTCTCAGCACTGCCAGAGCCCAGCTCCCAATAGAAAACGTCCAGCGCCTGCTCCCACACCAAAGGGGCCAGGACTGCAAGCTGTTGCTAGCCCTCACCTTCCCTTGGCAGCCCTTCCACAGCCCCACAGACACTGGCACTCTGAGCTTGCCAGCCACCTCAGGGTGCCAACGTCTTTCCCTTGCTCGCTCTCAGTCCTGCGAAAGCCCAGCTCCCAAATGGAAAACGTCCAGCGCCTGCTCCCACACCAAAGGGGCCAGGACTGCAAGCTGTTGCTGGCCCTCACCTTCCCTTGGCAGCCCTTCCACAGCCCCACAGACACTGCCGCTCTGAGCTTGCCAGCCACCTCAGGGTGCCGACATCTTGCCCTTGCTCGCTCTCAGTCCTGCGAAAGCCCAGCTCCCAAATGGAAAACGTCCAGCGCCTGCTCCCACACCAAAGGGGCCAGGACTGCAAGCTGTTGCTGGCCCTCACCTTCCCTTGGCAGCCCTTCCACAGCCCCACAGACACTGCCGCTCTGAGCTTGCCAGCCACCTCAGGGTGCCGACGTCTTTCCCTTGCTCGCTCTCAGTCCTGCGAAAGCCCAGCTCCCAAATGGAAAACGTCCAGCGCCTGCTCCCACACCAAAGGGGCCAGGACTGCAAGCTGTTGCTGGCCCTCACCTTCCCTTGGCAGCCCTTCCACAGCCCCACAGACACTGGCGCTCTGAGCTTGCCAGCCACCTCAGGGTGCCGACGTCATGCCCTTGCTCGCTCTCAGCACTGCCAGAGCCCAGCTCCCAAATGGGAAACGTCCAGCGCCTGCTCCCACACCAAAGGGGCCAGGACTGCAAGCTGTTGCTGGCCCTCACCTTCCCTTGGCAGCCCTTCCACAGCCCCACAGACACTGCCGCTCTGAGCTTGCCAGACACCTCAGGGTGCCGACGTCTTTCCCTTGCTCGCTCTCAGCGCTGCGAAAGCCCAGCTCCCAAATGGAAAACGTCCAGCGCCTGCTCCCACACCAAAGGGGCCAGGACTGCAAGCTGTTGCTGGCCCTCACCTTCCCTTGGCAGCCCTTCCACAGCCCCACAGACACTGGCACTCTGAGCTTGCCAGCCACCTCAGGGTGCCGACGTCTTTCCCTTGCTCGCTCTCAGTCCTCCCAAAGCCCAGCTCCCAAATGGAAAACGTCCAGCGCCTGCTCCCACACCAAAGGGGCCAGGACTGCAAGCTGTTGCTGGCCCTCACCTTCCCTTGGCAGCCCTTCCACAGCCCCACAGACACTGGCGCTCTGAGCTTGCCAGCCACCTCAGGGTGCCGACGTCTTTCCCTTGCTCGCTCTCAGTCCTGCGAAAGCCCAGCTCCCAAATGGAAAACGTCCAGCGCCTGCTCCCACACCAAAGGGGCCAGGACTGCAAGCTGTTGCTGGCCCTCACCTTCCCTTGGCAGCCCTTCCACAGCCCCACAGACACTGCCGCTCTGAGCTTGCCAGCCACCTCAGGGTGCCGATGTCTTTCCCTTGCTCGCTCTCAGTCCTCCCAAAGCCCAGCTCCCAAATTCAAAACGTCCAGCGCCTGCTCCCACACCAAAGGGGCCAGGACTGCAAGCTGTTGCTGGCCCTCACCTTCCCTTGGCAGCCCTTCCACAGCCCCACAGACTCTGGCGCTCTGAGCTTGCCAGCCATCTCAGGGT
Organism: Aptenodytes patagonicus; assembly: GCF_965638725.1. Taxonomy (NCBI): domain Eukaryota; kingdom Metazoa; phylum Chordata; class Aves; order Sphenisciformes; family Spheniscidae; genus Aptenodytes; species Aptenodytes patagonicus. The sequence continues at coordinate 689,541 of NW_027472005.1, forward strand.
GCCGACGTCTTTCCCTTGCTCGCTCTCAGCACTGCCAGAGCCCAGCACCCAATAGAAAACGTCCAGCGCCTGCTCCCACACCAAAGGGGCCAGGACTGCAAGCTGTTGCTGGCCCTCACCTTCCCTTGGCAGCCCTTCCACAGCCCCACAGACTCTGGCGCTCTGAGCTTGCCTGCCATCTCAGGGTGCCGACGTCTTTCCCTTGCTTGCTCTCTGCACTGCCAGAGTCCAGCTCCCAAATGGAAAACGTCCAGCGCCTGCTCCCACACCAAAGGGGCCAGGACTGCAAGCTGTTGCTGGCCCTCCCCTTCCCTTGGCAGCCCTTCCACAGCCCCACAGACACTGGCGCTCTGAGCTTGCCAGCCACCTCAGGGTGCCGACGTCTTGCCCTTGCTCGCTCTCAGTCCTGCGAAAGCCCAGCTCCCAAATGGAAAACGTCCAGCGCCTGCTCCCACACCAAAGGGGCCAGGACTGCAAGCTGTTGCTGGCCCTCACCTTCCCTTGGCAGCCCTTCCACAGCCCCACAGACACTGGCGCTCTGAGCTTGCTAGCCAAAGCGCGGGGCCAACGTCTTTCCCTTGCTCGCTCTCAGTCCTCCGAAAGCCCAGCTCCCAAATGGAAAACGTCCAGCGCCTGCTCCCACACCAAAGGGGCCAGGACTGCAAGCTGTTGCTGGCCCTCACCTTCCCTTGGCAGCCCTTCCACAGCCCCACAGACTCTGGCGCTCTGAGCTTGCCAGCCACCTCAGGGTGCCGACGTCTTGCCCTTGCTCGCTCTCAGCACTGCCAGAGCCCAGCTCCCAAATGGAAAACGTCCAGCGCCTGCTCCCACACCAAAGGGGCCAGGACTGCAAGCTGTTGCTGGCCCTCACCTTCCCTTGGCAGCCCTTCCACAGCCCCACAGACACTGGCGCTCTGAGCTTGCCAGCCACATCACGGGGCCAACGTCTTTCCCTTAGTCGCTCTCAGTCCTCCGAAAGCCCAGCTCCCAAATGGAAAATGTCCAGTGCCTGCTCCCACACCAAAGGGGCCAGGACTGCAAGCTGTTGCTGGCCCTCACCTTCCCTTGGCAGCCCTTCCACAGCCCCACAGACACTGGCGCTCTGAGCTTGCCAGCCACCTCAGGGTGCCGACGTCTTTCCCTTGCTCGCTCTCAGTCCTGCGAAAGCCCAGCTCCCAAATGGAAAACGTCCAGCGCCTGCTCCCACACCAAAGGGGCCAGGACTGCAAGCTGTTGCTGGCCCTCACCTTCCCTTGGCAGCCCTTCCACAGCCCCACACACACTGGCGCTCTGAGCTTGCCAGCCACCTCAGGGTGCCGACGTCTTTCCCTTGCTCGCTCTCAGCACCGCCAGAGCCCAGCTCCCAAATGGAAAACGTCCAGCGCCTGCTCCCACACCAAAGGGGCCAGGACTGCAAGCTGTTGCTGGCCCTCACCTTCCCTTGGCAGCCCTTCCACAGCCCCACAGACACTGCCGCTCTGAGCTTGCCAGCCACCTCAGGGTGCCGACGTCTTTCCCTTGCTCGCTCTCAGTCCTCCGAAAGCCCAGCTCCCAAATGGAAAACGTCCAGCGCCTGCTCCCACACCAAAGGGGCCAGGACTGCAAGCTGTTGCTGGCCCTCACCTTCCCTTGGCAGCCCTTCCACAGCCCCACAGACACTGGCGCTCTGAGCTTGCCAGCCACCTCAGGGTGCCGACGTCATGCCCTTGCTCGCTCTCAGCACTGCCAGAGCCCAGCTCCCAAATGAAAACGTCCAGCGCCTGCTCCCACACCAAAGGGGCCAGGACTGCAAGCTGTTGCTGGCCCTCACCTTCCCTTGGCAGCCCTTCCACAGCCCCACAGACACTGCCGCTCTGAGCTTGCCAGACACCTCAGGGTGCCGACGTCTTTCCCTTGCTCGCTCTCAGCGCTGCGAAAGCCCAGCTCCCAAATGGAAAACGTCCAGCGCCTGCTCCCACACCAAAGGGGCCAGGACTGCAAGCTGTTGCTGGCCCTCACCTTCCCTTGGCAGCCCTTCCACAGCCCCACAGACACTGGCACTCTGAGCTTGCCAGCCACCTCAGGGTGCCGACGTCTTTCCCTTGCTCGCTCTCAGTCCTGCCAGAGCCCAGCTCCCAAATGGAAAACGTCCAGCGCCTGCTCCCACACCAAAGGGGCCAGGACTGCAAGCTGTTGCTGGCCCTCACCTTCCCTTGGCAGCCCTTCCACAGCCCCACAGACACTGGCGCTCTGAGCTTGCCAGCCACCTCAGGGTGCCGACGTCTTTCCCTTGCTCGCTCTCAGTCCTGCGAAAGCCCAGCTCCCAAATGGAAAACGTCCAGCGCCTGCTCCCACACCAAAGGGGCCAGGACTGCAAGCTGTTGCTGGCCCTCACCTTCCCTTGGCAGCCCTTCCACAGCCCCACAGACACTGCCGCTCTGAGCTTGCCAGCCACCTCAGGGTGCCGACGTCTTTCCCTTGCTCGCTCTCAGTCCTGCGAAAGCCCAGCTCCCAAATGGAAAACGTCCAGCGCCTGCTCCCACACCAAAGGGGCCAGGACTGCAAGCTGTTGCTGGCCCTCACCTTCCCTTGGCAGCCCTTCCACAGCCCCACAGACTCTGGCACTCTGAGCTTGCCAGCCATCTCAGGGTGCCGACGTCTTTCCCTTGCTCGCTCTCAGCACTGCCAGAGCCCAGCTCCCAATAGAAAACGTCCAGCGCCTGCTCCCACACCAAAGGGGCCAGGACTGCAAGCTGTTGCTGGCCCTCCCCTTCCCTTGGCAGCCCTTCCACAGCCCCACAGACTCTGGCGCTCTGAGCTTGCCTGCCATCTCAGGGTGCCGACGTCTTTCCCTTGCTCGCTCTCAGCACTGCCAGAGTCCAGCTCCCAAATGGAAAACGTCCAGCGCCTGCTCCCACACCAAAGGGGCCAGGACTGCAAGCTGTTGCTGGCCCTCACCTTCCCTTGGCAGCCCTTCCACAGCCCCACAGACACTGGCGCTCTGAGCTTGCCAGCCACCTCAGGGTGCCGACGTCTTGCCCTTGCTCGCTCTCAGTCCTGCGAAAGCCCAACTCCCAAATGGAAAACGTCCAGCGCCTGCTCCCACACCAAAGGGGCCAGGACTGCAAGCTGTTGCTGGCCCTCACCTTCCCTTGGCAGCCCTTCCACAGCCCCACAGACACTGGCGCTCTGAGCTTGCTAGCCAAAGCACTGGGCCAACGTCTTTCCCTTGCTCGCTCTCAGTCCTCCGAAAGCCCAGCTCCCAAATGGAAAACGTCCAGCGCCTGCTCCCACACCAAAGGGGCCAGGACTGCAAGCTGTTGCTGGCCCTCACCTTCCCTTGGCAGCCCTTCCACAGCCCCACAGACTCTGACGCTCTGAGCTTGCCAGCCACCTCAGGGTGCCGACGTCTTGCCCTTGCTCGCTCTCAGCACTGCCAGAGCCCAGCTCCCAAATGGAAAACGTCCAGCGCCTGCTCCCACACCAAAGGGGCCAGGACTGCAAGCTGTTGCTGGCCCTCACCTTCCCTTGGCAGCCCTTCCACAGCCCCACAGACACTGGCGCTCTGAGCTTGCCGGCCACATCACGGGGCCAACGTCTTTCCCTTAGTCGCTCTCAGCGCTGCGAAAGCCCAGCTCCCAAATGGAAAACGTCCAGCGCCTGCTCCCACACCAAAGGGGCCAGGACTGCAAGCTGTTGCTGGCCCTCACCTTCCCTTGGCAGCCCTTCCACAGCCCCACAGACACTGGCGCTCTGAGCTTGCCAGCCACCTCAGGGTGCCGACGTCTTTCCCTTGCTCGCTCTCAGTCCTGCGAAAGCCCAGCTCCCAAATGGAAAACGTCCAGCGCCTGCTCCCACACCAAAGGGGCCAGGACTGCAAGCTGTTGCTGGCCCTCACCTTCCCTTGGCAGCCCTTCCACAGCCCCACAGACACTGGCGCTCTGAGCTTGCCAGCCACCTCAGGGTGCCGACGTCTTTCCCTTGCTCGCTCTCAGTCCTGCGAAAGCCCAGCTCCCAAATGGAAAACGTCCAGCGCCTGCTCCCACACCAAAGGGGCCAGGACTGCAAGCTGTTGCTGGCCCTCACCTTCCCTTGGCAGCCCTTCCACAGCCCCACAGACACTGCCGCTCTGAGCTTGCCAGCCACCTCAGGGTGCCGATGTCTTTCCCTTGCTCGCTCTCAGTCCTCCCAAAGCCCAGCTCCCAAATTCAAAACGTCCAGCGCCTGCTCCCACACCAAAGGGGCCAGGACTGCAAGCTGTTGCTGGCCCTCACCTTCCCTTGGCAGCCCTTCCACAGCCCCACAGACACTGGCGCTCTGAGCTTGCCAGCCATCTCAGGGTGCCGACGTCTTTCCCTTGCTCGCTCTCAGCACTGCCAGAGCCCAGCTCCCAATAGAAAACGTCCAGCGCCTGCTCCCACACCAAAGGGGCCAGGACTGCAAGCTGTTGCTGGCCCTCCCCTTCCCTTGGCAGCCCTTCCACAGCCCCACAGACTCTGGCGCTCTGAGCTTGCCTGCCATCTCAGGGTGCCGACGTCTTTCCCTTGCTTGCTCTCTGCACTGCCAGAGTCCAGCTCCCAAATGGAAAACGTCCAGCGCCTGCTCCCACACCAAAGGGGCCAGGACTGCAAGCTGTTGCTGGCCCTCACCTTCCCTTGGCAGCCCTTCCACAGCCCCACAGACACTGGCGCTCTGAGCTTGCCAGCCACCTCAGGGTGCCGACGTCTTGCCCTTGCTCGCTCTCAGTCCTGCGAAAGCCCAGCTCCCAAATGGAAAACGTCCAGCGCCTGCTCCCACACCAAAGGGGCCAGGACTGCAAGCTGTTGCTGGCCCTCACCTTCCCTTGGCAGCCCTTCCACAGCCCCACAGACACTGGCGCTCTGAGCTTGCTAGCCAAAGCGCGGGGCCAACGTCTTTCCCTTGCTCGCTCTCAGTCCTGCGAAAGCCCAGCTCCCAAATGGAAAACGTCCAGCGCCTGCTCCCACACCAAAGGGGCCAGGACTGCAAGCTGTTGCTGGCCCTCACCTTCCCTTGGCAGCCCTTCCACAGCCCCACAGACTCTGCCGCTCTGAGCTTGCCAGCCACCTCAGGGTGCCGACGTCTTGCCCTTGCTCGCTCTCAGCACTGCCAGAGCCCAGCTCCCAAATGGAAAACGTCCAGCGCCTGCTCCCACACCAAAGGGGCCAGGACTGCAAGCTGTTGCTGGCCCTCACCTTCCCTTGGCAGCCCTTCCACAGCCCCACAGACACTGGCGCTCTGAGCTTGCCAGCCACATCACGGGGCCAACGTCTTTCCCTTAGTCGCTCTCAGTCCTCCGAAAGCCCAGCTCCCAAATGGAAAATGTCCAGTGCCTGCTCCCACACCAAAGGGGCCAGGACTGCAAGCTGTTGCTGGCCCTCACCTTCCCTTGGCAGCCCTTCCACAGCCCCACAGACACTGGCGCTCTGAGCTTGCCAGCCACCTCAGGGTGCCGACGTCTTTCCCTTGCTCGCTCTCAGTCCTGCGAAAGCCCAGCTCCCAAATGGAAAACGTCCAGCGCCTGCTCCCACACCAAAGGGGCCAGGACTGCAAGCTGTTGCTGGCCCTCACCTTCCCTTGGCAGCCCTTCCACAGCCCCACAGACACTGGCGCTCTGAGCTTGCCAGCCACCTCAGGGTGCCGACGTCTTTCCCTTGCTCGCTCTCAGCACCGCCAGAGCCCAGCTCCCAAATGGGAAACGTCCAGCGCCTGCTCCCACACCAAAGGGGCCAGGACTGCAAGCTGTTGCTGGCCCTCACCTTCCCTTGGCAGCCCTTCCACAGCCCCACAGACACTGCCGCTCTGAGCTTGCCAGCCACCTCAGGGTGCCGACGTCTTTCCCTTGCTCGCTCTCAGTCCTGCGAAAGCCCAGCTCCCAAATGGAAAACGTCCAGCGCCTGCTCCCACACCAAAGGGGCCAGGACTGCAAGCTGTTGCTGGCCCTCACCTTCCCTTGGCAGCCCTTCCACAGCCCCACAGACACTGGCGCTCTGAGCTTGCCAGCCACCTCAGGGTGCCGACGTCATGCCCTTGCTCGCTCTCAGCACTGCCAGAGCCCAGCTCCCAAATGAAAACGTCCAGCGCCTGCTCCCACACCAAAGGGGCCAGGACTGCAAGCTGTTGCTGGCCCTCACCTTCCCTTGGCAGCCCTTCCACAGCCCCACAGACACTGCCGCTCTGAGCTTGCCAGACACCTCAGGGTGCCGACGTCTTTCCCTTGCTCGCTCTCAGCGCTGCGAAAGCCCAGCTCCCAAATGGAAAACGTCCAGCGCCTGCTCCCACACCAAAGGGGCCAGGACTGCAAGCTGTTGCTGGCCCTCACCTTCCCTTGGCAGCCCTTCCACAGCCCCACAGACACTGGCACTCTGAGCTTGCCAGCCACCTCAGGGTGCCGACGTCTTTCCCTTGCTCGCTCTCAGTCCTGCCAGAGCCCAGCTCCCAAATGGAAAACGTCCAGCGCCTGCTCCCACACCAAAGGGGCCAGGACTGCAAGCTGTTGCTGGCCCTCACCTTCCCTTGGCAGCCCTTCCACAGCCCCACACACACTGGCGCTCTGAGCTTGCCAGCCACCTCAGGGTGCCGACGTCTTTCCCTTGCTCGCTCTCAGTCCTGCGAAAGCCCAGCTCCCAAATGGAAAACGTCCAGCGCCTGCTCCCACACCAAAGGGGCCAGGACTGCAAGCTGTTGCTGGCCCTCACCTTCCCTTGGCAGCCCTTCCACAGCCCCACAGACACTGCCGCTCTGAGCTTGCCAGCCACCTCAGGGTGCCGACGTCTTTCCCTTGCTCGCTCTCAGTCCTGCGAAAGCCCAGCTCCCAAATGGAAAACGTCCAGCGCCTGCTCCCACACCAAAGGGGCCAGGACTGCAAGCTGTTGCTGGCCCTCACCTTCCCTTGGCAGCCCTTCCACAGCCCCACAGACTCTGGCACTCTGAGCTTGCCAGCCATCTCAGGGTGCCGACGTCTTTCCCTTGCTCGCTCTCAGCACTGCCAGAGCCCAGCTCCCAATAGAAAACGTCCAGCGCCTGCTCCCACACCAAAGGGGCCAGGACTGCAAGCTGTTGCTGGCCCTCCCCTTCCCTTGGCAGCCCTTCCACAGCCCCACAGACTCTGGCGCTCTGAGCTTGCCTGCCATCTCAGGGTGCCGACGTCTTTCCCTTGCTCGCTCTCAGCACTGCCAGAGTCCAGCTCCCAAATGGAAAACGTCCAGCGCCTGCTCCCACACCAAAGGGGCCAGGACTGCAAGCTGTTGCTGGCCCTCACCTTCCCTTGGCAGCCCTTCCACAGCCCCACAGACACTGGCGCTCTGAGCTTGCCAGCCACCTCAGGGTGCCGACGTCTTGCCCTTGCTCGCTCTCAGTCCTGCGAAAGCCCAACTCCCAAATGGAAAACGTCCAGCGCCTGCTCCCACACCAAAGGGGCCAGGACTGCAAGCTGTTGCTGGCCCTCACCTTCCCTTGGCAGCCCTTCCACAGCCCCACAGACACTGGCGCTCTGAGCTTGCTAGCCAAAGCACTGGGCCAACGTCTTTCCCTTGCTCGCTCTCAGTCCTCCGAAAGCCCAGCTCCCAAATGGAAAACGTCCAGCGCCTGCTCCCACACCAAAGGGGCCAGGACTGCAAGCTGTTGCTGGCCCTCACCTTCCCTTGGCAGCCCTTCCACAGCCCCACAGACTCTGACGCTCTGAGCTTGCCAGCCACCTCAGGGTGCCGACGTCTTGCCCTTGCTCGCTCTCAGCACTGCCAGAGCCCAGCTCCCAAATGGAAAACGTCCAGCGCCTGCTCCCACACCAAAGGGGCCAGGACTGCAAGCTGTTGCTGGCCCTCACCTTCCCTTGGCAGCCCTTCCACAGCCCCACAGACACTGGCGCTCTGAGCTTGCCAGCCACATCACGGGGCCAACGTCTTTCCCTTAGTCGCTCTCAGTCCTCCGAAAGCCCAGCTCCCAAATGGAAAACGTCCAGTGCCTGCTCCCACACCAAAGGGGCCAGGACTGCAAGCTGTTGCTGGCCCTCACCTTCCCTTGGCAGCCCTTCCACAGCCCCACAGACACTGGCGCTCTGAGCTTGCCAGCCACCTCAGGGTGCCGACGTCTTTCCCTTGCTCGCTCTCAGTCCTGCGAAAGCCCAGCTCCCAAATGGAAAACGTCCAGCGCCTGCTCCCACACCAAAGGGGCCAGGACTGCAAGCTGTTGCTGGCCCTCACCTTCCCTTGGCAGCCCTTCCACAGCCCCACAGACACTGCCGCTCTGAGCTTGCCAGCCACCTCAGGGTGCCGACGTCATGCCCTTGCTCGCTCTCAGCACCGCCAGAGCCCAGCTCCCAAATGGGAAACGTCCAGCGCCTGCTCCCACACCAAAGGGGCCAGGACTGCAAGCTGTTGCTGGCCCTCACCTTCCCTTGGCAGCCCTTCCACAGCCCCACAGACACTGCCGCTCTGAGCTTGCCAGCCACCTCAGGGTGCCGACGTCTTTCCCTTGCTCGCTCTCAGCGCTGCGAAAGCCCAGCTCCCAAATTCAAAACGTCCAGCGCCTGCTCCCACACCAAAGGGGCCAGGACTGCAAGCTGTTGCTGGCCCTCACCTTCCCTTGGCAGCCCTTCCACAGCCCCACAGACACTGGCGCTCTGAGCTTGCCAGCCACCTCAGGGTGCCGACGTCTTGCCCTTGCTCGCTCTCAGTCCTCCCAAAGCCCAGCTCCCAAATTCAAAACGTCCAGCGCCTGCTCCCACACCAAAGGGGCCAGGACTGCAAGCTGTTGCGGGCCCTCACCTTCCCTTGGCAGCCCTTCCACAGCCCCACAGACACTGCCGCTCTGAGCTTGCCAGCCACCTCAGGGTGCCGACGTCTTGCCCTTGCTCGCTCTCAGTCCTCCCAAAGCCCAGCTCCCAAATTCAAAACGTCCAGCGCCTGCTCCCACACCAAAGGGGCCAGGACTGCAAGCTGTTGCTGGCCCTCACCTTCCCTTGGCAGCCCTTCCACAGCCCCACAGACACTGGCGCTCTGAGCTTGCCAGCCACCTCAGGGTGCCGACGTCTTTCCCTTGCTCGCTCTCAGTCCTGCGAAAGCCCAGCTCCCAAATGGAAAACGTCCAGCGCCTGCTCCCACACCAAAGGGGCCAGGACTGCAAGCTGTTGCTGGCCCTCACCTTCCCTTGGCAGCCCTTCCACAGCCCCACACACACTGGCGCTCTGAGCTTGCCAGCCACCTCAGGGTGCCGACGTCTTTCCCTTGCTCGCTCTCAGCACCGCCAGAGCCCAGCTCCCAAATGGGAAACGTCCAGCGCCTGCTCCCACACCAAAGGGGCCAGGACTGCAAGCTGTTGCTGGCCCTCACCTTCCCTTGGCAGCCCTTCCACAGCCCCACAGACACTGCCGCTCTGAGCTTGCCAGCCACCTCAGGGTGCCGACGTCTTTCCCTTGCTCGCTCTCAGTCCTGCGAAAGCCCAGCTCCCAAATGGAAAACGTCCAGCGCCTGCTCCCACACCAAAGGGGCCAGGACTGCAAGCTGTTGCTGGCCCTCACCTTCCCTTGGCAGCCCTTCCACAGCCCCACAGACACTGGCGCTCTGAGCTTGCCAGCCACCTCAGGGTGCCGACGTCATGCCCTTGCTCGCTCTCAGCACTGCCAGAGCCCAGCTCCCAAATGGGAAACGTCCAGCGCCTGCTCCCACACCAAAGGGGCCAGGACTGCAAGCTGTTGCTGGCCCTCACCTTCCCTTGGCAGCCCTTCCACAGCCCCACAGACACTGCCGCTCTGAGCTTGCCAGCCACCTCAGGGTGCCGACGTCTTTCCCTTGCTCGCTCTCAGCGCTGCGAAAGCCCAGCTCCCAAATGGAAAACGTCCAGCGCCTGCTCCCACACCAAAGGGGCCAGGACTGCAAGCTGTTGCTGGCCCTCACCTTCCCTTGGCAGCCCTTCCACAGCCCCACAGACACTGGCACTCTGAGCTTGCCAGCCACCTCAGGGTGCCGACGTCTTTCCCTTGCTCGCTCTCAGTCCTGCCAGAGCCCAGCTCCCAAATGGAAAACGTCCAGCGCCTGCTCCCACACCAAAGGGGCCAGGACTGCAAGCTGTTGCTGGCCCTCACCTTCCCTTCGCAGCCCTTCCACAGCCCCACAGACACTGGTGCTCTGAGCTTGCCAGCCACCTCAGGGTGCCGACGTCTTTCCCTTGCTCGCTCTCAGTCCTGCGAAAGCCCAGCTCCCAAATGGAAAACGTCCAGCGCCTGCTCCCACACCAAAGGGGCCAGGACTGCAAGCTGTTGCTGGCCCTCACCTTCCCTTGGCAGCCCTTCCACAGCCCCACAGACACTGCCGCTCTGAGCTTGCCAGCCACCTCAGGGTGCCGACGTCTTTCCCTTGCTCGCTCTCAGTCCTCCGAAAGCCCAGCTCCCAAATGGAAAACGTCCAGCGCCTGCTCCCACACCAAAGGGGCCAGGACTGCAAGCTGTTGCTGGCCCTCACCTTCCCTTGGCAGCCCTTCCACAGCCCCACAGACTCTGGCGCTCTGAGCTTGCCAGCCATCTCAGGGTGCCGACGTCTTTCCCTTGCTCGCTCTCAGCACTGCCAGAGCCCAGCTCCCAATAGAAAACGTCCAGCGCCTGCTCCCACACCAAAGGGGCCAGGACTGCAAGCTGTTGCGGGCCCTCACCTTCCCTTGGCAGCCCTTCCACAGCCCCACAGACACTGCCGCTCTGAGCTTGCCAGCCACCTCAGGGTGCCGACGTCTTGCCCTTGCTCGCTCTCAGTCCTCCCAAAGCCCAGCTCCCAAATTCAAAACGTCCAGCGCCTGCTCCCACACCAAAGGGGCCAGGACTGCAAGCTGTTGCTGGCCCTCACCTTCCCTTGGCAGCCCTTCCACAGCCCCACAGACACTGGCGCTCTGAGCTTGCCAGCCACCTCAGGGTGCCGACGTCTTTCCCTTGCTCGCTCTCAGTCCTGCGAAAGCCCAGCTCCCAAATGGAAAACGTCCAGCGCCTGCTCCCACACCAAAGGGGCCAGGACTGCAAGCTGTTGCTGGCCCTCACCTTCCCTTGGCAGCCCTTCCACAGCCCCACACACACTGGCGCTCTGAGCTTGCCAGCCACCTCAGGGTGCCGACGTCTTTCCCTTGCTCGCTCTCAGCACCGCCAGAGCCCAGCTCCCAAATGGGAAACGTCCAGCGCCTGCTCCCACACCAAAGGGGCCAGGACTGCAAGCTGTTGCTGGCCCTCACCTTCCCTTGGCAGCCCTTCCACAGCCCCACAGACACTGCCGCTCTGAGCTTGCCAGCCACCTCAGGGTGCCGACGTCTTTCCCTTGCTCGCTCTCAGTCCTGCGAAAGCCCAGCTCCCAAATGGAAAACGTCCAGCGCCTGCTCCCACACCAAAGGGGCCAGGACTGCAAGCTGTTGCTGGCCCTCACCTTCCCTTGGCAGCCCTTCCACAGCCCCACAGACACTGGCGCTCTGAGCTTGCCAGCCACCTCAGGGTGCCGACGTCATGCCCTTGCTCGCTCTCAGCACTGCCAGAGCCCAGCTCCCAAATGGGAAACGTCCAGCGCCTGCTCCCACACCAAAGGGGCCAGGACTGCAAGCTGTTGCTGGCCCTCACCTTCCCTTGGCAGCCCTTCCACAGCCCCACAGACACTGCCGCTCTGAGCTTGCCAGCCACCTCAGGGTGCCGACGTCTTTCCCTTGCTCGCTCTCAGCGCTGCGAAAGCCCAGCTCCCAAATGGAAAACGTCCAGCGCCTGCTCCCACACCAAAGGGGCCAGGACTGCAAGCTGTTGCTGGCCCTCACCTTCCCTTGGCAGCCCTTCCACAGCCCCACAGACACTGGCACTCTGAGCTTGCCAGCCACCTCAGGGTGCCGACGTCTTTCCCTTGCTCGCTCTCAGTCCTGCCAGAGCCCAGCTCCCAAATGGAAAACGTCCAGCGCCTGCTCCCACACCAAAGGGGCCAGGACTGCAAGCTGTTGCTGGCCCTCACCTTCCCTTCGCAGCCCTTCCACAGCCCCACAGACACTGGTGCTCTGAGCTTGCCAGCCACCTCAGGGTGCCGACGTCTTTCCCTTGCTCGCTCTCAGTCCTGCGAAAGCCCAGCTCCCAAATGGAAAACGTCCAGCGCCTGCTCCCACACCAAAGGGGCCAGGACTGCAAGCTGTTGCTGGCCCTCACCTTCCCTTGGCAGCCCTTCCACAGCCCCACAGACACTGCCGCTCTGAGCTTGCCAGCCACCTCAGGGTGCCGACGTCTTTCCCTTGCTCGCTCTCAGTCCTCCGAAAGCCCAGCTCCCAAATGGAAAACGTCCAGCGCCTGCTCCCACACCAAAGGGGCCAGGACTGCAAGCTGTTGCTGGCCCTCACCTTCCCTTGGCAGCCCTTCCACAGCCCCACAGACTCTGGCGCTCTGAGCTTGCCAGCCATCTCAGGGTGCCGACGTCTTTCCCTTGCTCGCTCTCAGCACTGCCAGAGCCCAGCTCCCAATAGAAAACGTCCAGCGCCTGCTCCCACACCAAAGGGGCCAGGACTGCAAGCTGTTGCTGGCCCTCCCCTTCCCTTGGCAGCCCTTCCACAGCCCCACAGACTCTGGCGCTCTGAGCTTGCCTGCCATCTCAGGGTGCCGATGTCTTTCCCTTGCTCGCTCTCAGCACTGCCAGAGTCCAGCTCCCAAATGGAAAACGTCCAGCGCCTGCTCCCACACCAAAGGGGCCAGGACTGCAAGCTGTTGCTGGCCCTCACCTTCCCTTGGCAGCCCTTCCACAGCCCCACAGACACTGGCGCTCTGAGCTTGCCAGCCACCTCAGGGTGCCGACGTCTTGCCCTTGCTCGCTCTCAGTCCTGCGAAAGCCCAGCTCCCAAATGGAAAAGGTCCAGCGCCTGCTCCCACACCAAAGGGGCCAGGACTGCAAGCTGTTGCTGGCCCTCACCTTCCCTTGGCAGCCCTTCCACAGCCCCACAGACTCTGGCGCTCTGAGCTTGCCAGCCACCTCAGGGTGCCGACGTCTTGCCCTTGCTCGCTCTCAGCACTGCCAGAGCCCAGCTCCCAAATGGGAAACGTCCAGCGCCTGCTCCCACACCAAAGGGGCCAGGACTGCAAGCTGTTGCTGGCCCTCACCTTCCCTTGGCAGCCCTTCCACAGCCCCACAGACACTGGCGCTCTGAGCTTGCCAGCCACATCACGGGGCCAACGTCTTTCCCTTAGTCGCTCTCAGTCCTCCGAAAGCCCAGCTCCCAAATGGAAAATGTCCAGCGCCTGCTCCCACACCAAAGGGGCCAGGACTGCAAGCTGTTGCTGGCCCTCACCTTCCCTTGGCAGCCCTTCCACAGCCCCACAGACACTGGCGCTCTGAGCTTGCCAGCCACCTCAGGGTGCCGACATTTTTCCCTTGCTCGCTCTCAGTCCTCTGAAAGCCCAGCTCCCAAATGGAAAACGTCCAGCGCCTGCTCCCACACCAAAGGGGCCAGGACTGCAAGCTGTTGCTGGCCCTCCCCTTCCCTTGGCAGCCCTTCCACAGCCCCACAGACACTGGCGCTCTGAGCTTGCCAGCCACCTCAGGGTGCCGACGTCTTGCCCTTGCTCGCTCTCAGTCCTGCGAAAGCCCAGCTCCCAAATGGAAAACGTCCAGCGCCTGCTCCCACACCAAAGGGGCCAGGACTGCAAGCTGTTGCTGGCCCTCACCTTCCCTTGGCAGCCCTTCCACAGCCCCACAGACTCTGGCGCTCTGAGCTTGCCAGCCACCTCAGGGTGCCGACGTCTTGCCCTTGCTCGCTCTCAGCACTGCCAGAGCCCAGCTCCCAAATGGAAAACGTCCAGCACCTGCTCCCACACCAAAGGGGCCAGGACTGCAAGCTGTTGCTGGCCCTCACCTTCCCTTGGCAGCACTTCCACAGCCCCACAGACACTGGCGCTCTGAGCTTGCCAGCCACATCACGGGGCCAACGTCTTTCCCTTAGTCGCTCTCAGTCCTCCGAAAGCCCAGCTCCCAAATGGAAAATGTCCAGCGCCTGCTCCCACACCAAAGGGGCCAGGACTGCAAGCTGTTGCTGGCCCTCACCTTCCCTTGGCAGCCCTTCCACAGCCCCACAGACACTGGCGCTCTGAGCTTGCCAGCCACCTCAGGGTGCCGACATTTTTCCCTTGCTCGCTCTCAGTCCTCTGAAAGCCCAGCTCCCAAATGGAAAACGTCCAGCGCCTGCTCCCACACCAAAGGGGCCAGGACTGCAAGCTGTTGCTGGCCCTCACCTTCCCTTGGCAGCCCTTCCACAGCCCCACACACACTGGCGCTCTGAGCTTGCCAGCCACCTCAGGGTGCCGACGTCTTGCCCTTGCTCGCTCTCAGCACCGCCAGAGCCCAGCTCCCAAATGGGAAACGTCCAGCGCCTGCTCCCACACCAAAGGGGCCAGGACTGCAAGCTGTTGCTGGCCCTCACCTTCCCTTGGCAGCCCTTCCACAGCCCCACAGACACTGGCGCTCTGAGCTTGCCAGCCACCTCAGGGTGCCGACGTCTTTCCCTTGCTCGCTCTCAGCGCTGCGAAAGCCCAGCTCCCAAATTCAAAACGTCCAACGCCTGCTCCCACACCAAAGGGGCCAGGACTGCAAGCTGTTGCTGGCCCTCACCTTCCCTTGGCAGCCCTTCCACAGCCCCACAGACACTGCCGCTCTGAGCTTGCCAGCCACCTCAGGGTGCCGACGTCTTGCCCTTGCTCGCTCTCAGTCCTGCGAAAGCCCAGCTCCCAAATGGAAAACGTCCAGCGCCTGCTCCCACACCAAAGGGGCCAGGACTGCAAGCTGTTGCTGGCCCTCACCTTCCCTTCGCAGCCCTTCCACAGCCCCACAGACACTGCCGCTCTGAGCTTGCCAGCCATCTCAGGGTGCCGACGTCTTTCCCTTGCTCGCTCTCAGCACTGCCAGAGCCCAGCTCCCAAATGAAAACGTCCAGCGCCTGCTCCCACACCAAAGGGGCCAGGACTGCAAGCTGTTGCTGGCCCTCACCTTCCCTTGGCAGCCCTTCCACAGCCCCACAGACACTGCCGCTCTGAGCTTGTCAGCCACCTCAGGGTGCCGACGTCTTTCCCTTGCTTGCTCTCAGTCCTGCGAAAGCCCAGCTCCCAAATGGAAAACGTCCAGCGCCTGCTCCCACACCAAAGGGGCCAGGACTGCAAGCTGTTGCTGGCCCTCACCTTCCCTTGGCAGCCCTTCCACAGCCCCACAGACACTGGCACTCTGAGCTTGCCAGCCACCTCAGGGTGCCGACGTCTTGCCCTTGCTCGCTCTCAGTCCTGCGAAAGCCCAGCTCCCAAATGGAAAACGTCCAGCGCCTGCTCCCACACCAAAGGGGCCAGGACTGCAAGCTGTTGCTGGCCCTCACCTTCCCTTGGCAGCCCTTCCACAGCCCCACAGACACTGGCGCTCTGAGCTTGCCAGCCACCTCAGGGTGCCGACGTCTTTCCGTTGCTCGCTCTCAGTCCTCTGAAAGCCCAGCTCCCAAATGGAAAATGTCCAGCGCCTGCTCCCACACCAAAGGGGCCAGGACTGCAAGCTGTTGCTGGCCCTCACCTTCCCTTGGCAGCCCTTCCACAGCCCCACAGACACTGCCGCTCTGAGCTTGCCAGCCACCTCAGGGTGCCGACGTCTTTCCTTTGCTCGCTCTCAGCGCTGCGAAAGCCCAGCTCCCAAATGGAAAACGTCCAGCGCCTGCTCCCACACCAAAGGGGCCAGGACTGCAAGCTGTTGCTGGCCCTCACCTTCCCTTGGCAGCCCTTCCACAGCCCCACAGACACTGGCGCTCTGAGCTTGCCAGCCACCTCACGGGGCCAACGTCTTTCCCTTGCTCGCTCTCAGTCCTGCGAAAGCCCAGCTCCCAAATGGAAAACATCCAGCGCCTGCTCCCACACCAAAGGGGCCAGGACTGCAAGCTGTTGCTGGCCCTCACCTTCCCTTGGCAGCCCTTCCACAGCCCCACAGACACTGGCGCTCTGAGCTTGCCAGCCACATCACGGGGCTAACGTCTTGCCCTTGCTCGCTCTCAGTCCTGCGAAAGCCCAGCTACCAAATAGGAAACGTCCAGCGCCTGCTCCCACACCAACGGGGCCAGGACTGCAAGCTGTTGCTGGCCCTCACCTTCCCTTGGCAGCCCTTCCACAGCCCCCGACACACTGGCAATCTGAGCTTGCCAGCCACCTCAGGGTGCCGACGTCTTTCCCTTGCTCACTCTCAGTCCTCCGAAAGCCCAGCTCCCAAATGGAAAACGTCCAGCGCCTGCTCCCACACCAAAGGGGCCAGGACTGCAAGCTGTTGCTGGCCCTCACCTTCCCTTGGCAGCCCTTCCACAGCCCCACAGACACTGCCGCTCTGAGCTTGCCAGCCACCTCAGGGTGCCGACGTCTTGCCCTTGCTCGCTCTCAGTCCTGCGAAAGCCCAGCTCCCAAATTCAAAACGTCCAGCGCCTGCTCCCACACCAAAGGGGCCAGGACTGCAAGCTGTTGCTGGCCCTCACCTTCCCTTGGCAGCCCTTCCACAGCCCCACAGACTCTGGCGCTCTGAGCTTGCCAGCCACCTCAGGGTGCCGACGTATTTCCCTTGCTCGCTCTCAGCACTGCCAGAGCCCAGCTCCCAATAGAAAACGTCCAGCGCCTGCTCCCACACCAAAGGGGCCAGGACTGCAAGCTGTTGCTGGCCCTCACCTTCCCTTCGCAGCCCTTCCACAGCCCCACAGACACTGGCGCTCTGAGCTTGCCAGCCACCTCAGGGTGCCGACGTCTTTCCTTTGCTCGCTCTCAGCGCTGCGAAAGCCCAGCTCCCAAATGGAAAACGTCCAGCGCCTGCTCCCACACCAAAGGGGCCAGGACTGCAAGCTGTTGCTGGCCCTCACCTTCCCTTGGCAGCCCTTCCACAGCCCCACAGACACTGCCGCTCTGAGCTTGTCAGCCACCTCAGGGTGCCGACGTCTTTCCCTTGCTTGCTCTCAGTCCTGCGAAAGCCCAGCTCCCAAATGGAAAACGTCCAGCGCCTGCTCCCACACCAAAGGGGCCAGGACTGCAAGCTGTTGCTGGCCCTCACCTTCCCTTGGCAGCCCTTCCACAGCCCCACAGACACTGGCACTCTGAGCTTGCCAGCCACCTCAGGGTGCCGACGTCTTGCCCTTGCTCGCTCTCAGTCCTGCGAAAGCCCAGCTCCCAAATGGAAAACGTCCAGCGCCTGCTCCCACACCAAAGGGGCCAGGACTGCAAGCTGTTGCTGGCCCTCACCTTCCCTTGGCAGCCCTTCCACAGCCCCACAGACACTGGCGCTCTGAGCTTGCCAGCCACCTCAGGGTGCCGACGTCTTTCCGTTGCTCGCTCTCAGTCCTCTGAAAGCCCAGCTCCCAAATGGAAAATGTCCAGCGCCTGCTCCCACACCAAAGGGGCCAGGACTGCAAGCTGTTGCTGGCCCTCACCTTCCCTTGGCAGCCCTTCCACAGCCCCACAGACACTGCCGCTCTGAGCTTGCCAGCCACCTCAGGGTGCCGACGTCTTTCCTTTGCTCGCTCTCAGCGCTGCGAAAGCCCAGCTCCCAAATGGAAAACGTCCAGCGCCTGCTCCCACACCAAAGGGGCCAGGACTGCAAGCTGTTGCTGGCCCTCACCTTCCCTTGGCAGCCCTTCCACAGCCCCACAGACACTGGCGCTCTGAGCTTGCCAGCCACCTCACGGGGCCAACGTCTTTCCCTTGCTCGCTCTCAGTCCTGCGAAAGCCCAGCTCCCAAATGGAAAACATCCAGCGCCTGCTCCCACACCAAAGGGGCCAGGACTGCAAGCTGTTGCTGGCCCTCACCTTCCCTTGGCAGCCCTTCCACAGCCCCACAGACACTGGCGCTCTGAGCTTGCCAGCCACATCACGGGGCTAACGTCTTGCCCTTGCTCGCTCTCAGTCCTGCGAAAGCCCAGCTACCAAATAGGAAACGTCCAGCGCCTGCTCCCACACCAACGGGGCCAGGACTGCAAGCTGTTGCTGGCCCTCACCTTCCCTTGGCAGCCCTTCCACAGCCCCCGACACACTGGCAATCTGAGCTTGCCAGCCACCTCAGGGTGCCGACGTCTTTCCCTTGCTCACTCTCAGTCCTCCGAAAGCCCAGCTCCCAAATGGAAAACGTCCAGCGCCTGCTCCCACACCAAAGGGGCCAGGACTGCAAGCTGTTGCTGGCCCTCACCTTCCCTTGGCAGCCCTTCCACAGCCCCACAGACACTGCCGCTCTGAGCTTGCCAGCCACCTCAGGGTGCCGACGTCTTGCCCTTGCTCGCTCTCAGTCCTGCGAAAGCCCAGCTCCCAAATTCAAAACGTCCAGCGCCTGCTCCCACACCAAAGGGGCCAGGACTGCAAGCTGTTGCTGGCCCTCACCTTCCCTTGGCAGCCCTTCCACAGCCCCACAGACTCTGGCGCTCTGAGCTTGCCAGCCACCTCAGGGTGCCGACGTATTTCCCTTGCTCGCTCTCAGCACTGCCAGAGCCCAGCTCCCAATAGAAAACGTCCAGCGCCTGCTCCCACACCAAAGGGGCCAGGACTGCAAGCTGTTGCTGGCCCTCACCTTCCCTTCGCAGCCCTTCCACAGCCCCACAGACACTGGCGCTCTGAGCTTGCCAGCCACCTCAGGGTGCCGACGTCTTTCCTTTGCTCGCTCTCAGCGCTGCGAAAGCCCAGCTCCCAAATGGAAAACGTCCAGCGCCTGCTCCCACACCAAAGGGGCCAGGACTGCAAGCTGTTGCTGGCCCTCACCTTCCCTTGGCAGCCCTTCCACAGCCCCACAGACACTGCCGCTCTGAGCTTGCCAGCCACCTCACGGGGCCAACGTCTTTCCCTTGCTCGCTCTCAGTCCTGCGAAAGCCCAGCTCCCAAATGGAAAACGTCCAGCGCCTGCTCCCACACCAAAGGGGCCAGGACTGCAAGCTGTTGCTGGCCCTCACCTTCCCTTGGCAGCCCTTCCACAGCCCCACAGACACTGGCGCTCTGAGCTTGCCAGCCACCTCAGGGTGCCGACGTCTTTCCCTTGCTCGCTCTCAGCGCTGCGAAAGCCCAGCTCCCAAATGGAAAACATCCAGCGCCTGCTCCCACACCAAAGGGGCCAGGACTGCAAGCTGTTGCTGGCCCTCACCTTCCCTTGGCAGCCCTTCCACAGCCCCCGACACACTGGCAATCTGAGCTTGCCAGCCACCTCAGGGTGCCGACGTCTTTCCCTTGCTCGCTCTCAGTCCTGCGAAAGCCCAGCTCCCAAATGGAAAACGTCCAGCGCCTGCTCCCACACCAAAGGGGCCAGGACTGCAAGCTGTTGCTGGCCCTCACCTTCCCTTGGCAGCCCTTCCACAGCCCCACAGACACTGGCGCTCTGAGCTTGCCAGCCACATCACAGGGCCAACGTCTTTCCCTTAGTCGCTCTCAGTCCTCCGAAAGCCCAGCTCCCAAATGGAAAATGTCCAGCGCCTGCTCCCACACCAAAGGGGCCAGGACTGCAAGCTGTTGCTGGCCCTCACCTTCCCTTGGCAGCCTTTCCACAGCCCCACAGACACTGGCACTCTGAGCTTGCCAGCCACCTCAGGGTGCCGACGTCTTTCCCTTGCTCGCTCTCAGCACTGCGAAAGCCCAGCTCCCAAATGGAAAACGTCCAGCGCCTGCTCCCACACCAAAGGGGCCAGGACTGCAAG
Source organism: Aptenodytes patagonicus (assembly GCF_965638725.1). Lineage (NCBI taxonomy): Eukaryota > Metazoa > Chordata > Aves > Sphenisciformes > Spheniscidae > Aptenodytes > Aptenodytes patagonicus. The sequence goes on from NW_027472005.1 coordinate 709,185, forward strand.
CTGTTGCTGGCCCTCACCTTCCCTTGGCAGCCCTTCCACAGCCCCACAGACTCTGGCGCTCTGAGCTTGCCAGCCACCTCAGGGTGCCGACGTCTTTCCCTTGCTCGCTCTCAGTCCTGCCAGAGCCCAGCTCCCAAATGAAAACGTCCAGCGCCTGCTCCCACACCAAAGGGGCCAGGACTGCAAGCTGTTGCTGGCCCTCACCTTCCCTTGGCAGCCCTTCCACAGCCCCACAGACACTGGCACTCTGAGCTTGCCAGCCACCTCAGGGTGCCAACGTCTTTCCCTTGCTCGCTCTCAGTCCTGCGAAAGCCCAGCTCCCAAATGGGAAACGTCCAGCGCCTGCTCCCACACCAAAGGGGCCAGGACTGCAAGCTGTTGCTGGCCCTCACCTTCCCTTGGCAGCCCTTCCACAGCCCCACACACACTGCCGCTCTGAGCTTGCCAGCCACCTCAGGGTGCCGACGTCTTGCCCTTGCTTGCTCTCAGAGCTGCGAAAGCCCAGCTCCCAAATGGAAAACGTCCAGCGCCTGCTCCCACACCAAAGGGGCCAGGACTGCAAGCTGTTGCTGGCCCTCACCTTCCCTTGGCAACCCTTCCACAGCCCCACAGACTCTGGCGCTCTGAGCTTGCCAGCCACCTCAGGGTGCCGACGTCTTTCCCTTGCTCGCTCTCAGTCCTGCGAAAGCCCAGCTCCCAAATGGGAAACGTCCAGCGCCTGCTCCCACACCAAAGGGGCCAGGACTGCAAGCTGTTGCTGGCCCTCACCTTCCCTTGGCAGCCCTTCCACAGCCCCCGACACACTGGCAATCTGAGCTTGCCAGCCACCTCAGGGTGCCGACGTCTTTCCCTTGCTCAATCTCAGTCCTGCGAAAGCCCAGCTCCCAAATGGAAAACGTCCAGCGCCTGCTCCCACACCAAAGGGGCCAGGACTGCAAGCTGTTGCTGGCCCTCACCTTCCCTTGGCAGCCCTTCCACAGCCCCACAGACACTGGCGCTCTGAGCTTGCCAGCCACATCACAGGGCCAACGTCTTTCCCTTAGTCGCTCTCAGTCCTCCGAAAGCCCAGCTCCCAAATGGAAAATGTCCAGCGCCTGCTCCCACACCAAAGGGGCCAGGACTGCAAGCTGTTGCTGGCCCTCACCTTCCCTTGGCAGCCCTTCCACAGCCCCACAGACACTGCCGCTCTGAGCTTGCCAGCCACCTCAGGGTGCCGACATCTTTCCCTTGCTCGCTCTCAGCACTGCGAAAGCCCAGCTCCCAAATGGAAAACGTCCAGCGCCTGCTCCCACACCAAAGGGGCCAGGACTGCAAGCTGTTGCTGGCCCTCACCTTCCCTTGGCAGCCCTTCCACAGCCCCACACACACTGGTGCTCTGAGCTTGCCAGCCACCTCAGGGTGCCGACGTCTTTCCCTTGCTCGCTCTCAGCACTGCGAAAGCCCAGCTCCCAAATGGAAAACGTCCAGCGCCTGCTCCCACACCAAAGGGGCCAGGACTGCAAGCTGTTGCTGGCCCTCACCTTCCCTTGGCAGCCCTTTCACAGCCCCACAGACACTGCCGCTCTGAGCTTGCCAGCCACCTCAGGGTGCCGACGTCTTGCCCTTGCTTGCTCTCAGTCCTCCCAAAGCCCAGCACCCAAATGGAAAACGTCCAGCGCCTGCTCCCACACCAAAGGGGCCAGGACTGCAAGCTGTTGCTGGCCCTCACCTTCCCTTGGCAGCCCTTCCACAGCCCCACAGACACTGGCACTCTGAGCTTGCCAGCCACCTCACGGGGCCAACGTCTTTCCCTTGCTCGCTCTCAGTCCTCCGAAAGCCCAGCTCCCAAATGGAAAACGTCCAGCGCCTGCTCCCACACCAAAGGGGCCAGGACTGCAAGCTGTTGCTGGCCCTCACCTTCCCTTGGCAGCCCTTCCACAGCCCCACAGACACTGCCGCTCTGAGCTTGCCAGCCACCTCAGGGTGCCGACGTCTTTCCGTTGCTCGCTCTCAGTCCTGCGAAAGCCCAGCTCCCAAATGGAAAACGTCCAGCGCCTGCTCCCACACCAAAGGGGCCAGGACTGCAAGCTGTTGCTGGCCCTCACCTTCCCTTGGCAGCCCTTCCACAGCCCCACAGACACTGCCGCTCTGAGCTTGCCAGCCACCTCAGGGTGCCGACGTCTTTCCCTTGCTCGCTCTCAGCACTGCCAGAGCCCAGCTCCCAAATGGGAAACGTCCAGCACCTGCTCCCACACCAAAGGGGCCAGGACTGCAAGCTGTTGCTGGCCCTCACCTTCCCTTGGCAGCCCTTCCACAGCCCCACAGACACTGCCGCTCTGAGCTTGCCAGCCACCTCAGGGTGCCGACGTCTTTCCCTTGCTCGCTCTCAGCGCTGCGAAAGCCCAGCTCCCAAATGGAAAACGTCCAGCGCCTGCTCCCACACCAAAGGGGCCAGGACTGCAAGCTGTTGCTGGCCCTCACCTTCCCTTGGCAGCCCTTCCACAGCCCCACAGACACTGGCGCTCTGAGCTTGCCAGCTACCTCAGGGTGCCGACGTCTTGCCCTTGCTTGCTCTCAGTCCTGCGAAAGCCCAGCTCCCAAATGGAAAACGTCCAGCGCCTGCTCCCACACCAAAGGGGCCAGGACTGCAAGCTGTTGCTGGCCCTCACCTTCCCTTGGCAGCCCTTCCACAGCCCCACAGACACTGGCACTCTGAGCTTGCCAGCCACCTCACGGGGCCAACGTCTTTCCCTTGCTCGCTCTCAGTCCTGCGAAAGCCCAGCTCCCAAATGGAAAACGTCCAGCGCCTGCTCCCACACCAAAGGGGCCAGGACTGCAAGCTGTTGCTGGCCCTCACCTTCCCTTGGCAGCCCTTCCACAGCCCCACAGACACTGGCACTCTGAGCTTGCCAGCCACCTCACGGGGCCAACGTCTTTCCCTTGCTCGCTCTCAGTCCTCCGAAAGCCCAGCTCCCAAATGGAAAACGTCCAGCGCCTGCTCCCACACCAAAGGGGCCAGGACTGCAAGCTGTTGCTGGCCCTCACCTTCCCTTGGCAGCCCTTCCACAGCCCCACAGACACTGGCACTCTGAGCTTGCCAGCCACCTCACGGGGCCAACGTCTTTCCCTTGCTCGCTCTCAGTCCTCCGAAAGCCCAGCTCCCAAATGGAAAACGTCCAGCGCCTGCTCCCACACCAAAGGGGCCAGGACTGCAAGCTGTTGCTGGCCCTCACCTTCCCTTGGCAGCCCTTCCACAGCCCCACAGACACTGCCGCTCTGAGCTTGCCAGCCACCTCAGGGTGCCGACGTCTTTCCGTTGCTCGCTCTCAGTCCTGCGAAAGCCCAGCTCCCAAATGGAAAACGTCCAGCGCCTGCTCCCACACCAAAGGGGCCAGGACTGCAAGCTGTTGCTGGCCCTCACCTTCCCTTGGCAGCCCTTCCACAGCCCCACAGACACTGCCGCTCTGAGCTTGCCAGCCACCTCAGGGTGCCGACGTCTTTCCCTTGCTCGCTCTCAGCACTGCCAGAGCCCAGCTCCCAAATGGGAAACGTCCAGCACCTGCTCCCACACCAAAGGGGCCAGGACTGCAAGCTGTTGCTGGCCCTCACCTTCCCTTGGCAGCCCTTCCACAGCCCCACAGACACTGCCGCTCTGAGCTTGCCAGCCACCTCAGGGTGCCGACGTCTTTCCCTTGCTCGCTCTCAGCGCTGCGAAAGCCCAGCTCCCAAATGGAAAACGTCCAGCGCCTGCTCCCACACCAAAGGGGCCAGGACTGCAAGCTGTTGCTGGCCCTCACCTTCCCTTGGCAGCCCTTCCACAGCCCCACAGACACTGGCGCTCTGAGCTTGCCAGCTACCTCAGGGTGCCGACGTCTTGCCCTTGCTTGCTCTCAGTCCTGCGAAAGCCCAGCTCCCAAATGGAAAACGTCCAGCGCCTGCTCCCACACCAAAGGGGCCAGGACTGCAAGCTGTTGCTGGCCCTCACCTTCCCTTGGCAGCCCTTCCACAGCCCCACAGACACTGGCACTCTGAGCTTGCCAGCCACCTCACGGGGCCAACGTCTTTCCCTTGCTCGCTCTCAGTCCTGCGAAAGCCCAGCTCCCAAATGGAAAACGTCCAGCGCCTGCTCCCACACCAAAGGGGCCAGGACTGCAAGCTGTTGCTGGCCCTCACCTTCCCTTGGCAGCCCTTCCACAGCCCCCGACACACTGGCACTCTGAGCTTGCCAGCCACCTCAGGGTGCCGACGTCTTTCCCTTGCTCGCTCTCAGTCCTGCGAAAGCCCAGCTCCCAAATGGAAAACGTCCAGCGCCTGCTCCCACACCAAAGGGGCCAGGACTGCAAGCTGTTGCTGGCCCTCACCTTCCCTTGGCAGCCCTTCCACAGCCCCACAGACACTGGCACTCTGAGCTTGCCAGCCACCTCAGGGTGCCGACGTCTTTCCCTTGCTCGCTCTCAGTCCTCCGAAAGCCCAGCTCCCAAATGGGAAACGTCCAGCGCCTGCTCCCACACCAAAGGGGCCAGGACTGCAAGCTGTTGCTGGCCCTCACCTTCCCTTGGCAGCCCTTCCACAGCCCCCGACACACTGGCACTCTGAGCTTGCCAGCCGCCTCAGGGTGCCGACGTCTTTCCCTTGCTCGCTCTCAGTCCTGCGAAAGCCCAGCTCCCAAATGGAAAACGTCCAGCGCCTGCTCCCACACCAAAGGGGCCAGGACTGCAAGCTGTTGCTGGCCCTCACCTTCCCTTGGCAGCCCTTCCACAGCCCCCGACACACTGGCACTCTGAGCTTGCCAGCCACCTCACGGGGCCAACGTCTTTCCCTTGCTCGCTCTCAGTCCTCTGAAAGCCCAGCTCCCAAATGGAAAACGTCCAGCGCCTGCTCCCACACCAAAGGGGCCAGGACTGCAAGCTGTTGCTGGCCCTCACCTTCCCTTGGCAGCCCTTCCACAGCCCCACAGACACTGGCGCTCTGAGCTTGCCAGCCACCTCAGGGTGCCGACGTCTTGCCCTTGCTTGCTCTCAGTCCTGCGAAAGCCCAGCTCCCAAATGGAAAACGTCCAGCGCCTGCTCCCACACCAAAGGGGCCAGGACTGCAAGCTGTTGCTGGCCCTCACCTTCCCTTGGCAGCCCTTCCACAGCCCCACAGACTCTGGCGCTCTGAGCTTGCCAGCCACCTCAGGGTGCCGACGTCTTGCCCTTGCTCGCTCTCAGAGCTGCGAAAGCCCAGCTCCCAAATGGAAAAAGTCCAGCGCCTGCTCCCACACCAAAGGGGCCAGGACTGCAAGCTGTTGCTGGCCCTCACCTTCCCTTGGCAGCCCTTCCACAGCCCCACAGACACTGCCGCTCTGAGCTTGCCAGCCACCTCAGGGTGCCGACGTCTTTCCCTTGCTCGCTCTCAGCGCTGCGAAAGCCCAGCTCCCAAATGGAAAACGTCCAGCGCCTGCTCCCACACCAAAGGGGCCAGGACTGCAAGCTGTTGCTGGCCCTCACCTTCCCTTGGCAGCCCTTCCACAGACCCACAGACACTGGCGCTCTGAGCTTGCCAGCCACCTCAGGGTGCCGACGTCTTGCCCTTGCTTGCTCTCAGTCCTGCGAAAGCCCAGCTCCCAAATGGAAAACGTCCAGCGCCTGCTCCCACACCAAAGGGGCCAGGACTGCAAGCTGTTGCTGGCCCTCACCTTCCCTTGGCAGCCCTTCCACAGCCCCCGACACACTGGCACTCTGAGCTTGCCAGCCACCTCAGGGTGCCGACGTCTTGCCCTTGCTCGCTCTCAGTCCTGCGAAAGCCCAGCTCCCAAATGGAAAACGTCCAGCGCCTGCTCCCACACCAAAGGGGCCAGGACTGCAAGCTGTTGCTGGCCCTCACCTTCCCTTGGCAGCCCTTCCACAGCCCCACAGACACTGGCACTCTGAGCTTGCCAGCCACCTCATGGGGCCAACGTCTTGCCCTTGCTCGCTCTCAGCGCTGCGAAAGCCCAGCTCCCAAATGGAAAACGTCCAGCGCCTGCTCCCACACCAAAGGGGCCAGGACTGCAAGCTGTTGCTGGCCCTCACCTTCCCTTGGCAGCCCTTCCACAGCCCCACAGACACTGGCACTCTGAGCTCGCCAGCCACCTCAGGGTGCCGACGTCTTGCCCTTGCTCGCTCTCAGTCCTCCGAAAGCCCAGCTCCCAAATGGAAAACGTCCAGCGCCTGCTCCCACACCAAAGGGGCCAGGACTGCAAGCTGTTGCTGGCCCTCACCTTCCCTTGGCAGCCCTTCCACAGCCCCACAGACACTGGCGCTCTGAGCTTGCCAGCCACCTCAGGGTGCCGACGTCTTTCCCTTGCTCGCTCTCAGCACTGCCAGAGCCCAGCTCCCAAATGGAAAACGTCCAGCGCCTGCTCCCACACCAAAGGGGCCAGGACTGCAAGCTGTTGCTGGCCCTCACCTTCCCTTGGCAGCCCTTCCACAGCCCCACAGACACTGGCACTCTGAGCTTGCCAGCCACCTCACGGGGCCAACGTCTTTCCCTTGCTCGCTCTCAGTCCTCCGAAAGCCCAGCTCCCAAATGGAAAACGTCCAGCGCCTGCTCCCACACCAAAGGGGCCAGGACTGCAAGCTGTTGCTGGCCCTCACCTTCCCTTGGCAGCCCTTCCACAGCCCCACAGACACTGGCGCTCTGAGCTTGCCAGCCACCTCAGGGTGCCGACGTCTTTCCCTTGCTCGCTCTCAGTCCTGCGAAAGCCCAGCTCCCAAATGGAAAACGTCCAGCGCCTGCTCCCACACCAAAGGGGCCAGGACTGCAAGCTGTTGCTGGCCCTCACCTTCCCTTGGCAGCCCTTCCACAGCCCCCGACACACTGGCACTCTGAGCTTGCCAGCCACCTCAGGGTGCCGACGTCTTGCCCTTGCTCGCTCTCAGTCCTGCGAAAGCCCAGCTCCCAAATGGAAAACGTCCAGCGCCTGCTCCCACACCAAAGGGGCCAGGACTGCAAGCTGTTGCTGGCCCTCACCTTCCCTTGGCAGCCCTTCCACAGCCCCCGACACACTGGCACTCTGAGCTTGCCACCCACCTCAGGATGCCGACGTCTTTCCCTTGCTCGCTCTCAGTCCTCCGAAAGCCCAGCTCCCAAATGGAAAACGTCCAGCGCCTGCTCCCACACCAAAGGGGCCAGGACTGCAAGCTGTTGCTGGCCCTCACCTTCCCTTGGCAGCCCTTCCACAGCCCCACAGACACTGGCACTCTGAGCTTGCCAGCCACCTCACGGGGCCAACGTCTTTCCCTTGCTCGCTCTCAGTCCTCCGAAAGCCCAGCTCCCAAATGGAAAACGTCCAGCGCCTGCTCCCACACCAAAGGGGCCAGGACTGCAAGCTGTTGCTGGCCCTCACCTTCCCTTGGCAGCCCTTCCACAGCCCCACAGACACTGGCACTCTGAGCTCGCCAGCCACCTCAGGGTGCCGACGTCTTGCCCTTGCTTGCTCTCAGTCCTCCGAAAGCCCAGCTCCCAAATGGAAAACGTCCAGCGCCTGCTCCCACACCAAAGGGGCCAGGACTGCAAGCTGTTGCTGGCCCTCACCTTCCCTTGGCAGCCCTTCCACAGCCCCACAGACACTGGCGCTCTGAGCTTGCCAGTTACCTCAGGGTGCCGGCGTCTTTCCGTTGCTCGCTCTCAGCACTGCCAGAGCCCAGCTCCCAAATGAAAACGTCCAGCGCCTGCTCCCACACCAAAGGGGCCAGGACTGCAAGCTGTTGCTGGCCCTCACCTTCCCTTGGCAGCCCTTCCACAGCCCCACAGACACTGGCGCTCTGAGCTTGCCAGCCACCTCAGGGTGCCAACGTCTTGCCCTTGCTCGCTCTCAGTCCTGCGAAAGCCCAGCTCCCAAATGGAAATCGTCCAGCGCCTGCTCCCACACCAAAGGGGCCAGGACTGCAAGCTGTTGCTGGCCCTCACCTTCCCTTGGCAGCCCTTCCACAGCCCCACAGACACTGGCGCTCTGAGCTTGCCAGCCACCTCAGGGTGCCGACGTCTTGCCCTTGCTCGCTCTCAGCACTGCCAGAGCCCAGCTCCCAAATGGAAAACGTCCAGCGCCTGCTCCCACACCAAAGGGGCCAGGACTGCAAGCTGTTGCTGGCCCTCACCTTCCCTTGGCAGCCCTTCCACAGCCCCACAGACACTGGCACTCTGAGCTTGCCAGCCACCTCACGGGGCCAACGTCTTTCCCTTGCTCGCTCTCAGTCCTCCGAAAGCCCAGCTCCCAAATGGAAAACGTCCAGCGCCTGCTCCCACACCAAAGGGGCCAGGACTGCAAGCTGTTGCTGGCCCTCACCTTCCCTTGGCAGCCCTTCCACAGCCCCCGACACACTGGCACTCTGAGCTTGCCAGCCACCTCAGGGTGCCGACGTCTTGCCCTTGCTCGCTCTCAGCACTGCCAGAGCCCAGCTCCCAAATTCAAAACGTCCAGCGCCTGCTCCCACACCAAAGGGGCCAGGACTGCAAGCTGTTGCTGGCCCTCACCTTCCCTTGGCAACCCTTCCACAGCCCCACACACACTGGCCCTCTGAGCTTGCCAGCCACCTCAGGGTGCCGACGTCTTTCCCTTGCTCGCTCTCAGAGCTGCGAAAGCCCAGCTCCCAAATGGAAAAAGTCCAGCGCCTGCTCCCACACCAAAGGGGCCAGGACTGCAAGCTGTTGCTGGCCCTCACCTTCCCTTGGCAGCCCTTCCACAGCCCCACAGACACTGCCGCTCTGAGCTTGCCAGCCACCTCAGGGTGCCGACGTCTTTCCCTTGCTCGCTCTCAGCGCTGCGAAAGCCCAGCTCCCAAATGGAAAACGTCCAGCGCCTGCTCCCACACCAAAGGGGCCAGGACTGCAAGCTGTTGCTGGCCCTCACCTTCCCTTGGCAGCCCTTCCACAGCCCCACAGACACTGGCACTCTGAGCTTGCCAGCCACCTCAGGGTGCCGACGTCTTGCCCTTGCTCGCTCTCAGCGCTGCGAAAGCCCAGCTCCCAAATGAAAACGTTCAGCGCCTGCTCCCACACCAAAGGGGCCAGGACTGCAAGCTGTTGCTGGCCCTCACCTTCCCTTGGCAGCCCTTCCACAGCCCCACAGACACTGGCACTCTGAGCTTGCCAGCCACCTCAGGGTGCCGACGTCTTTCCCTTGCTCGCTCTCAGTCCTCCGAAAGCCCAGCTCCCAAATGGAAAACGTCCAGCGCCTGCTCCCACACCAAAGGGGCCAGGACTGCAAGCTGTTGCTGGCCCTCACCTTCCCTTGGCAGCCCTTCCACAGCCCCACAGACACTGGCACTCTGAGCTTGCCAGCCACCTCAGGGTGCCGACGTCTTGCCCTTGCTCGCTCTCAGTCCTCCCAAAGCCCAGCTCCCAAATGGAAAACGTCCAGCGCCTGCTCCCACACCAAAGGGGCCAGGACTGCAAGCTGTTGCTGGCCCTCACCTTCCCTTGGCAGCCCTTCCACAGCCCCACAGACACTGGCACTCTGAGCTTGCCAGCCACCTCACGGGGCCAACGTCTTTCCCTTGCTCGCTCTCAGTCCTCCGAAAGCCCAGCTCCCAAATGGAAAACGTCCAGCGCCTGCTCCCACACCAAAGGGGCCAGGACTGCAAGCTGTTGCTGGCCCTCACCTTCCCTTGGCAGCCCTTCCACAGCCCCACAGACACTGGCGCTCTGAGCTTGCCAGCCACCTCAGGGTGCCGACGTCTTTCCCTTGCTCGCTCTCAGTCCTGCGAAAGCCCAGCTCCCAAATGGAAAACGTCCAGCGCCTGCTCCCACACCAAAGGGGCCAGGACTGCAAGCTGTTGCTGGCCCTCACCTTCCCTTGGCAGCCCTTCCACAGCCCCACAGACACTGGCGCTCTGAGCTTGCCAGCCATCTCAGGGTGCCGACGTCTTGCCCTTGCTCGCTCTCAGTCCTGCGAAAGCCCAGCTCCCAAATGGAAAACGTCCAGCGCCTGCTCCCACACCAAAGGGGCCAGGACTGCAAGCTGTTGCTGGCCCTCACCTTCCCTTGGCAGCCCTTCCACAGCCCCACAGACACTGGCGCTCTGAGCTTGCCAGTTACCTCAGGGTGCCGACGTCTTTCCCTTGCTCGCTCTCAGCACTGCCAGAGCCCAGCTCCCAAATGAAAACGTCCAGCGCCTGCTCCCACACCAAAGGGGCCAGGACTGCAAGCTGTTGCTGGCCCTCACCTTCCCTTGGCAGCCCTTCCACAGCCCCACAGACACTGGCGCGCTGAGCTTGCCAGCCACCTCAGGGTGCCGACGTCTTTCCCTTGCTCGCTCTCAGCGCTGCGAAAGCCCAGCTCCCAAATGGAAAACGTCCAGCGCCTGCTCCCACACCAAAGGGGCCAGGACTGCAAGCTGTTGCTGGCCCTCACCTTCCCTTGGCAGCCCTTCCACAGCCCCACAGACACTGCCGCTCTGAGCTTGCCAGCCACCTCAGGGTGCCGACGTCTTGCCCTTGCTCGCTCTCAGTCCTCCCAAAGCCCAGCTCCCAAATTCAAAACGTCCAGCGCCTGCTCCCACACCAAAGGGGCCAGGACTGCAAGCTGTTGCTGGCCCTCACCTTCCCTTGGCAGCCCTTCCACAGCCCCACAGACACTGCCGCTCTGAGCTTGCCAGCCACCTCAGGGTGCCGACGTCTTGCCCTTGCTCGCTCTCAGTCCTGCGAAAGCCCAGCTCCCAAATGGAAAACGTCCAGCGCCTGCTCCCACACCAAAGGGGCCAGGACTGCAAGCTGTTGCTGGCCCTCACCTTCCCTTGGCAGCCCTTCCACAGCCCCACAGACACTGGCACTGTGAGCTTGCCAGCCACCTCACGGGGCCAACGTCTTTCCCTTGCTCGCTCTCAGTCCTGCGAAAGCCCAGCTCCCAAATGGAAAATGTCCAGCGCCTGCTCCCACACCAAAGGGGCCAGGACTGCAAGCTGTTGCTGGCCCTCACCTTCCCTTGGCAGCCCTTCCACAGCCCCACAGACACTGGCGCTCTGAGCTTGCCAGCCACATCACGGGGCCAACGTCTTTCCCTTAGTCGCTCTCAGTCCTCCGAAAGCCCAGCTCCCAAATGGAAAATGTCCAGCGCCTGCTCCCACACCAAAGGGGCCAGGACTGCAAGCTGTTGCTGGCCCTCACCTTCCCTTGGCAGCCCTTCCACAGCCCCACAGACACTGCCGCTCTGAGCTTGCCAGCCACCTCAGGGTGCCGACGTCTTTCCCTTGCTCGCTCTCAGCACTGCGAAAGCCCAGCTCCCAAATGGGAAACGTCCAGCGCCTGCTCCCACACCAAAGGGGCCAGGACTGCAAGCTGTTGCTGGCCCTCACCTTCCCTTGGCAGCCCTTCCACAGCCCCACAGACACTGGCGCTCTGAGCTTGCCAGCCACCTCAGGGTGCCGACGTCTTGCCCTTGCTCGCTCTCAGCGCTGCGAAAGCCCAGCTCCCAAATGGAAAACGTCCAGCGCCTGCTCCCACACCAAAGGGGCCAGGACTGCAAGCTGTTGCTGGCCCTCACCTTCCCTTGGCAGCCCTTCCACAGCCCCACAGACACTGGCACTCTGAGCTTGCCAGCCACCTCACGGGGCCAACGTCTTTCCCTTGCTCGCTCTCAGTCCTCTGAAAGCCCAGCTCCCAAATGGAAAACGTCCAGCGCCTGCTCCCACACCAAAGGGGCCAGGACTGCAAGCTGTTGCTGGCCCTCACCTTCCCTTGGCAGCCCTTCCACAGCCCCACAGACACTGGCACTCTGAGCTTGCCAGCCACCTCAGGGTGCCGACGTCTTGCCCTTGCTCGCTCTCAGTCCTGCGAAAGCCCAGCTCCGAAATACAAAACGTCCAGCGCCTGCTCCCACACCAAAGGGGCCAGGACTGCAAGCTGTTGCTGGCCCTCACCTTCCCTTGGCAGCCCTTCCACAGCCCCACAGACTCTGGCGCTCTGAGCTTGCCAGCCATCTCAGGGTGCCGACGTCTTTCCCTTGCTCGCTCTCAGCACTGCCAGAGCCCAGCTCCCAAATGAAAACGTCCAGCGCCTGCTCCCACACCAAAGGGGCCAGGACTGCAAGCTGTTGCTGGCCCTCACCTTCCCTTGGCAGCCCTTCCACAGCCCCACAGACACTGCCGCTCTGAGCTTGCCAGCCACCTCAGGGTGCCGACGTCTTTCCCTTGCTCGCTCTCAGCACTGCCAGAGCCCAGCTCCCAAATGGAAAACGTCCAGCGCCTGCTCCCACACCAAAGGGGCCAGGACTGCAAGCTGTTGCTGGCCCTCACCTTCCCTTGGCAGCCCTTCCACAGCCCCACAGACACTGCCGCTCTGAGCTTGCCAGCCACCTCAGGGTGCCGACGTCTTTCCCTTGCTCGCTCTCAGTCCTCCGAAAGCCCAGCTCCCAAATGGAAAACGTCCAGCGCCTGCTCCCACACCAAAGGGGCCAGGACTGCAAGCTGTTGCTGGCCCTCACCTTCCCTTGGCAACCCTTCCACAGCCCCACACACACTGGCCCTCTGAGCTTGCCAGCCACCTCAGGGTGCCGACGTCTTTCCCTTGCTCGCTCTCAGAGCTGCGAAAGCCCAGCTCCCAAATGGAAAACGTCCAGCGCCTGCTCCCACACCAAAGGGGCCAGGACTGCAAGCTGTTGCTGGCCCTCACCTTCCCTTGGCAGCCCTTCCACAGCCCCACAGACACTGCCGCTCTGAGCTTGCCAGCCACCTCAGGGTGCCGACGTCTTTCCCTTGCTCGCTCTCAGCGCTGCGAAAGCCCAGCTCCCAAATGGAAAACGTCCAGCGCCTGCTCCCACACCAAAGGGGCCAGGACTGCAAGCTGTTGCTGGCCCTCACCTTCCCTTGGCAGCCCTTCCACAGCCCCACAGACACTGGCACTCTGAGCTTGCCAGCCACCTCAGGGTGCCGACGTCTTTCCCTTGCTCGCTCTCAGTCCTGCGAAAGCCCAGCTCCCAAATGGAAAACGTCCAGCGCCTGCTCCCACACCAAAGGGGCCAGGACTGCAAGCTGTTGCTGGCCCTCACCTTCCCTTGGCAGCCCTTCCACAGCCCCACAGACACTGGCACTCTGAGCTTGCCAGCCACCTCAGGGTGCCGACGTCTTTCCCTTGCTCGCTCTCAGTCCTCCGAAAGCCCAGCTCCCAAATGGGAAACGTCCAGCGCCTGCTCCCACACCAAAGGGGCCAGGACTGCAAGCTGTTGCTGGCCCTCACCTTCCCTTGGCAGCCCTTCCACAGCCCCACAGACACTGGCACTCTGAGCTTGCCAGCCACCTCAGGGTGCCGACGTCTTGCCCTTGCTCGCTCTCAGTCCTCCCAAAGCCCAGCTCCCAAATGGAAAACGTCCAGCGCCTGCTCCCACACCAAAGGGGCCAGGACTGCAAGCTGTTGCTGGCCCTCACCTTCCCTTGGCAGCCCTTCCACAGCCCCACAGACACTGGCACTCTGAGCTTGCCAGCCACCTCACGGGGCCAACGTCTTTCCCTTGCTCGCTCTCAGTCCTCCGAAAGCCCAGCTCCCAAATGGAAAACGTCCAGCGCCTGCTCCCACACCAAAGGGGCCAGGACTGCAAGCTGTTGCTGGCCCTCACCTTCCCTTGGCAGCCCTTCCACAGCCCCACAGACACTGGCGCTCTGAGCTTGCCAGCCACCTCAGGGTGCCGACGTCTTTCCCTTGCTCGCTCTCAGTCCTGCGAAAGCCCAGCTCCCAAATGGAAAACGTCCAGCGCCTGCTCCCACACCAAAGGGGCCAGGACTGCAAGCTGTTGCTGGCCCTCACCTTCCCTTGGCAGCCCTTCCACAGCCCCACAGACACTGGCGCTCTGAGCTTGCCAGCCATCTCAGGGTGCCGACGTCTTGCCCTTGCTCGCTCTCAGTCCTGCGAAAGCCCAGCTCCCAAATGGAAAACGTCCAGCGCCTGCTCCCACACCAAAGGGGCCAGGACTGCAAGCTGTTGCTGGCCCTCACCTTCCCTTGGCAGCCCTTCCACAGCCCCACAGACACTGGCGCTCTGAGCTTGCCAGTTACCTCAGGGTGCCGACGTCTTTCCCTTGCTCGCTCTCAGCACTGCCAGAGCCCAGCTCCCAAATGAAAACGTCCAGCGCCTGCTCCCACACCAAAGGGGCCAGGACTGCAAGCTGTTGCTGGCCCTCACCTTCCCTTGGCAGCCCTTCCACAGCCCCACAGACACTGGCGCGCTGAGCTTGCCAGCCACCTCAGGGTGCCGACGTCTTTCCCTTGCTCGCTCTCAGCGCTGCGAAAGCCCAGCTCCCAAATGGAAAACGTCCAGCGCCTGCTCCCACACCAAAGGGGCCAGGACTGCAAGCTGTTGCTGGCCCTCACCTTCCCTTGGCAGCCCTTCCACAGCCCCACAGACACTGGCGCTCTGAGCTTGCCAGCCACCTCAGGGTGCCGACGTCTTTCCCTTGCTCGCTCTCAGTCCTGCGAAAGCCCAGCTCCCAAATGGAAAACGTCCAGCGCCTGCTCCCACACCAAAGGGGCCAGGACTGCAAGCTGTTGCTGGCCCTCACCTTCCCTTGGCAGCCCTTCCACAGCCCCACAGACACTGGCACTGTGAGCTTGCCAGCCACCTCACGGGGCCAACGTCTTTCCCTTGCTCGCTCTCAGTCCTGCGAAAGCCCAGCTCCCAAATGGAAAATGTCCAGCGCCTGCTCCCACACCAAAGGGGCCAGGACTGCAAGCTGTTGCTGGCCCTCACCTTCCCTTGGCAGCCCTTCCACAGCCCCACAGACACTGGCGCTCTGAGCTTGCCAGCCACATCACGGGGCCAACGTCTTTCCCTTAGTCGCTCTCAGTCCTCCGAAAGCCCAGCTCCCAAATGGAAAATGTCCAGCGCCTGCTCCCACACCAAAGGGGCCAGGACTGCAAGCTGTTGCTGGCCCTCACCTTCCCTTGGCAGCCCTTCCACAGCCCCACAGACACTGGCGCTCTGAGCTTGCCAGCCACCTCAGGGTGCCGACGTCTTTCCCTTGCTCGCTCTCAGCACTGCGAAAGCCCAGCTCCCACATGGGAAACGTCCAGCGCCTGCTCCCACACCAAAGGGGCCAGGACTGCAAGCTGTTGCTGGCCCTCACCTTCCCTTGGCAGCCCTTCCACAGCCCCACAGACACTGGCGCTCTGAGCTTGCCAGCCACCTCAGGGTGCCGACGTCTTGCCCTTGCTCGCTCTCAGTCCTGCGAAAGCCCAGCTCCCAAATGGAAAACGTCCAGCGCCTGCTCCCACACCAAAGGGGCCAGGACTGCAAGCTGTTGCTGGCCCTCACCTTCCCTTGGCAGCCCTTCCACAGCCCCACAGACACTGGCACTGTGAGCTTGCCAGCCACCTCACGGGGCCAACGTCTTTCCCTTGCTCGCTCTCAGTCCTGCGAAAGCCCAGCTCCCAAATGGAAAATGTCCAGCGCCTGCTCCCACACCAAAGGGGCCAGGACTGCAAGCTGTTGCTGGCCCTCACCTTCCCTTGGCAGCCCTTCCACAGCCCCACAGACACTGGCGCTCTGAGCTTGCCAGCCACATCACGGGGCCAACGTCTTTCCCTTAGTCGCTCTCAGTCCTCCGAAAGCCCAGCTCCCAAATGGAAAATGTCCAGCGCCTGCTCCCACACCAAAGGGGCCAGGACTGCAAGCTGTTGCTGGCCCTCACCTTCCCTTGGCAGCCCTTCCACAGCCCCACAGACACTGGCGCTCTGAGCTTGCCAGCCACCTCAGGGTGCCGACGTCTTTCCCTTGCTCGCTCTCAGCACTGCGAAAGCCCAGCTCCCACATGGGAAACGTCCAGCGCCTGCTCCCACACCAAAGGGGCCAGGACTGCAAGCTGTTGCTGGCCCTCACCTTCCCTTGGCAGCCCTTCCACAGCCCCACAGACACTGGCGCTCTGAGCTTGCCAGCCACCTCAGGGTGCCGACGTCTTGCCCTTGCTCGCTCTCAGCGCTGCGAAAGCCCAGCTCCCAAATGGAAAACGTCCAGCGCCTGCTCCCACACCAAAGGGGCCAGGACTGCAAGCTGTTGCTGGCCCTCACCTTCCCTTGGCAGCCCTTCCACAGCCCCACAGACACTGGCACTCTGAGCTTGCCAGCCACCTCACGGGGCCAACGTCTTTCCCTTGCTCGCTCTCAGTCCTCTGAAAGCCCAGCTCCCAAATGGAAAACGTCCAGCGCCTGCTCCCACACCAAAGGGGCCAGGACTGCAAGCTGTTGCTGGCCCTCACCTTCCCTTGGCAGCCCTTCCACAGCCCCACAGACACTGGCACTCTGAGCTTGCCAGCCACCTCAGGGTGCCGACGTCTTTCCCTTGCTCGCTCTCAGCACTGCGAAAGCCCAGCTCCCAAATGGAAAACGTCCAGCGCCTGCTCCCACACCAAAGGGGCCAGGACTGCAAGCTGTTGCTGGCCCTCACCTTCCCTTGGCAGCCCTTCCACAGCCCCACAGACTCTGGCGCTCTGAGCTTGCCAGCCATCTCAGGGTGCCGACGTCTTTCCCTTGCTCGCTCTCAGCACTGCCAGAGCCCAGCTCCCAAATGAAAACGTCCAGCGCCTGCTCCCACACCAAAGGGGCCAGGACTGCAAGCTGTTGCTGGCCCTCACCTTCCCTTGGCAGCCCTTCCACAGCCCCACAGACACTGCCGCTCTGAGCTTGCCAGCCACCTCAGGGTGCCGACGTCTTTCCCTTGCTCGCTCTCAGCACTGCCAGAGCCCAGCTCCCAAATGGAAAACGTCCAGCGCCTGCTCCCACACCAAAGGGGCCAGGACTGCAAGCTGTTGCTGGCCCTCACCTTCCCTTGGCAGCCCTTCCACAGCCCCACAGACACTGCCGCTCTGAGCTTGCCAGCCACCTCAGGGTGCCGACGTCTTTCCCTTGCTCGCTCTCAGTCCTCCGAAAGCCCAGCTCCCAAATGGAAAACGTCCAGCGCCTGCTCCCACACCAAAGGGGCCAGGACTGCAAGCTGTTGCTGGCCCTCACCTTCCCTTGGCAACCCTTCCACAGCCCCACACACACTGGCCCTCTGAGCTTGCCAGCCACCTCAGGGTGCCGACGTCTTTCCCTTGCTCGCTCTCAGAGCTGCGAAAGCCCAGCTCCCAAATGGAAAAAGTCCAGCGCCTGCTCCCACACCAAAGGGGCCAGGACTGCAAGCTGTTGCTGGCCCTCACCTTCCCTTGGCAGCCCTTCCACAGCCCCACAGACACTGCCGCTCTGAGCTTGCCAGCCACCTCAGGGTGCCGACGTCTTTCCCTTGCTCGCTCTCAGCGCTGCGAAAGCCCAGCTCCCAAATGGAAAACGTCCAGCGCCTGCTCCCACACCAAAGGGGCCAGGACTGCAAGCTGTTGCTGGCCCTCACCTTCCCTTGGCAGCCCTTCCACAGCCCCACAGACACTGGCACTCTGAGCTTGCCAGCCACCTCAGGGTGCCGACGTCTTTCCCTTGCTCGCTCTCAGTCCTGCGAAAGCCCAGCTCCCAAATGGAAAACGTCCAGCGCCTGCTCCCACACCAAAGGGGCCAGGACTGCAAGCTGTTGCTGGCCCTCACCTTCCCTTGGCAGCCCTTCCACAGCCCCACAGACACTGGCACTCTGAGCTTGCCAGCCACCTCAGGGTGCCGACGTCTTTCCCTTGCTCGCTCTCAGTCCTCCGAAAGCCCAGCTCCCAAATGGGAAACGTCCAGCGCCTGCTCCCACACCAAAGGGGCCAGGACTGCAAGCTGTTGCTGGCCCTCACCTTCCCTTGGCAGCCCTTCCACAGCCCCACAGACACTGGCACTCTGAGCTTGCCAGCCACCTCACGGGGCCAACGTCTTTCCCTTGCTCGCTCTCAGTCCTCCGAAAGCCCAGCTCCCAAATGGAAAACGTCCAGCGCCTGCTCCCACACCAAAGGGGCCAGGACTGCAAGCTGTTGCTGGCCCTCACCTTCCCTTGGCAGCCCTTCCACAGCCCCACAGACACTGGCGCTCTGAGCTTGCCAGCCACCTCAGGGTGCCGACGTCTTGCCCTTGCTCGCTCTCAGTCCTGCGAAAGCCCAGCTCCCAAATGGAAAACGTCCAGCGCCTGCTCCCACACCAAAGGGGCCAGGACTGCAAGCTGTTGCTGGCCCTCACCTTCCCTTGGCAGCCCTTCCACAGCCCCACAGACACTGGCGCTCTGAGCTTGCCAGCCATCTCAGGGTGCCGACGTCTTGCCCTTGCTCGCTCTCAGCACTGCCAGAGCCCAGCTCCCAAATGGAAAACGTCCAGCGCCTGCTCCCACACCAAAGGGGCCAGGACTGCAAGCTGTTGCTGGCCCTCACCTTCCCTTGGCAGCCCTTCCACAGCCCCACAGACACTGGCGCTCTGAGCTTGCCAGTTACCTCAGGGTGCCGACGTCTTTCCCTTGCTCGCTCTCAGCACTGCCAGAGCCCAGCTCCCAAATGAAAACGTCCAGCGCCTGCTCCCACACCAAAGGGGCCAGGACTGCAAGCTGTTGCTGGCCCTCACCTTCCCTTGGCAGCCCTTCCACAGCCCCACAGACACTGGCGCGCTGAGCTTGCCAGCCACCTCAGGGTGCCGACGTCTTTCCCTTGCTCGCTCTCAGTCCTCCCAAAGCCCAGCTCCCAAATGGAAAACGTCCATCGCCTGCTCCCACACCAAAGGGGCCTGGACTGCAAGCTGTTGCTGGCCCTCACCTTCCCTTGGCAGCCCTTCCACAGCCCCACAGACTCTGGCGCTCTGAGCTTGCCAGCCACCTCAGGGTGCCGACGTCTTGCCCTTGCTCGCTCTCAGTCCTCCGAAAGCCCAGCTCCCAAATGGAAAACGTCCATCGCCTGCTCCCACACCAAAGGGGCCAGGACTGCAAGCTGTTGCTGGCCCTCACCTTCCCTTGGCAGCCCTTCCACAGCCCCACAGACTCTGGCGCTCTGAGCTTGCCAGCCACCTCAGGGTGCCGACGTCTTGCCCTTGCTTGCTCTCAGTCCTGCGAAAGCCCAGCTCCCAAAAGGAAAACGTCCAGCGCCTGCTCCCACACCAAAGGGGCCAGGACTGCAAGCTGTTGCTGGCCCTCACCTTCCCTTGGCAACCCTTCCACAGCCCCACAGACACTGCCGCTCTGAGCTTGCCAGCCACCTCAGGGTGCCGACGTCTTTCCCTTGCTCGCTCTCAGTCCTCCGAAAGCCCAGCTCCCAAATGGAAAACGTCCAGCGCCTGCTCCCACACCAAAGGGGCCAGGACTGCAAGCTGTTGCTGGCCCTCACCTTCCCTTGGCAGCCCTTCCACAGCCCCCGACACACTGGCACTCTGAGCTTGCCAGCCACCTCAGGGTGCCGACGTCTTTCCCTTGCTCGCTCTCAGTCCTGCGAAAGCCCAGCTCCCAAATGGAAAACGTCCAGCGCCTGCTCCCACACCAAAGGGGCCAGGACTGCAAGCTCTTGCTGACCCTCACCTTCCCTTGGCAGCCCTTCCACAGCCCCACAGACTCTGGCGCTCTGAGCTTGCCAGCCACCTCAGGGTGCCGACGTCTTGCCCTTGCTCGCTCTCAGTCCTCCGAAAGCCCAGCTCCCAAATGGAAAACGTCCAGCGCCTGCTCCCACACCAAAGGGGCCAGGACTGCAAGCTGTTGCTGGCCCTCACCTTCCCTTGGCAGCCCTTCCACAGCCCCACAGACACTGCCGCTCTGAGCTTGCCAGCCACCTCAGGGTGCCGACGTCTTGCCCTTGCTTGCTCTCAGTCCTGCGAAAGCCCAGCTCCGAAATGGAAAACGTCCAGCGCCTGCTCCCACACCAAAGGGGCCAGGACTGCAAGCTGTTGCTGGCCCTCACCTTCCCTTGGCAACCCTTCCACAGCCCCACAGACTCTGGCGCTCTGAGCTTGCCAGCCACCTCAGGGTGCCGACGTCTTTCCCTTGCTCGCTCTCAGCACTGCGAAAGCCCAGCTCCCAACAGGAAAAAGTCCAGCGCCTGCTCCCACACCAAAGGGGCCAGGACTGCAAGCTGTTGCTGGCCCTCACCTTCCCTTGGCAGCCCTTCCACAGCCCCACAGACACTGCCGCTCTGAGCTTGCCAGCCACCTCAGGGTGCCGACGTCTTTCCCTTGCTCGCTCTCAGCGCTGCGAAAGCCCAGCTCCCAAATGGAAAACGTCCAGCGCCTGCTCCCACACCAAAGGGGCCAGGACTGCAAGCTGTTGCTGGCCCTCACCTTCCCTTGGCAGCCCTTCCACAGCCCCACAGACACTGCCGCTCTGAGCTTGCCAGCCACCTCACGGGGCCAACGTCTTTCCCTTGCTCGCTCTCAGTCCTGCGAAAGCCCAGCTCCCAAATGGAAAACGTCCAGCGCCTGCTCCCACACCAAAGGGGCCAGGACTGCAAGCTGTTGCTGGCCCTCACCTTCCCTTGGCAGCCCTTCCACAGCCCCACAGACACTGGCGCTCTGAGCTTGCCAGCCACCTCAGGGTGCCGACGTCTTTCCCTTGCTCGCTCTCAGTCCTGCGAAAGCCCAGCTCCCAAATGGAAAACGTCCAGCGCCTGCTCCCACACCAAAGGGGCCAGGACTGCAAGCTGTTGCTGGCCCTCACCTTCCCTTGGCAGCCCTTCCACAGCCCCACAGACTCTGGCACTCTGAGCTTGCCAGCCACCTCACGGGGCCAACGTCTTTCCCTTAGTCGCTCTCAGTCCTCCGAAAGCCCAGCTCCCAAATGGAAAATGTCCAGCGCCTGCTCCCACACCAAAGGGGCCAGGACTGCAAGCTGTTGCTGGCCCTCACCTTCCCTTGGCAGCCCTTCCACAGCCCCACAGACACTGCCGCTCTGAGCTTGCCAGCCACCTCAGGGTGCCGACGTCTTTCCCTTGCTCGCTCTCAGCACTGCGAAAGCCCAGCTCCCAAATGGAAAACGTCCAGCGCCTGCTCCCACACCAAAGGGGCCAGGACTGCAAGCTGTTGCTGGCCCTCACCTTCCCTTGGCAGCCCTTCCACAGCCCCCGACACACTGGCACTCTGAGCTTGCCAGCCACCTCAGGGTGCCGACGTCTTTCCCTTGCTCGCTCTCAGTCCTGCGAAAGCCCAGCTCCCAAATGGAAAACGTCCAGCGCCTGCTCCCACACCAAAGGGGCCAGGACTGCAAGCTCTTGCTGACCCTCACCTTCCCTTGGCAGCCCTTCCACAGCCCCACAGACTCTGGCGCTCTGAGCTTGCCAGCCACCTCAGGGTGCCGACGTCTTGCCCTTGCTCGCTCTCAGTCCTCCGAAAGCCCAGCTCCCAAATGGAAAACGTCCAGCGCCTGCTCCCACACCAAAGGGGCCAGGACTGCAAGCTGTTGCTGGCCCTCACCTTCCCTTGGCAGCCCTTCCACAGCCCCACAGACACTGCCGCTCTGAGCTTGCCAGCCACCTCAGGGTGCCGACGTCTTGCCCTTGCTTGCTCTCAGTCCTGCGAAAGCCCAGCTCCGAAATGGAAAACGTCCAGCGCCTGCTCCCACACCAAAGGGGCCAGGACTGCAAGCTGTTGCTGGCCCTCACCTTCCCTTGGCAGCCCTTCCACAGCCCCACAGACACTGCCGCTCTGAGCTTGCCAGCCACCTCAGGGTGCCGACGTCTTGCCCTTGCTCGCTCTCAGCACTGCGAAAGCCCAGCTCCCAACAGGAAAAAGTCCAGCGCCTGCTCCCACACCAAAGGGGCCAGGACTGCAAGCTGTTGCTGGCCCTCACCTTCCCTTGGCAGCCCTTCCACAGCCCCACAGACACTGCCGCTCTGAGCTTGCCAGCCACCTCAGGGTGCCGACGTCTTTCCCTTGCTCGCTCTCAGCGCTGCGAAAGCCCAGCTCCCAAATGGAAAACGTCCAGCGCCTGCTCCCACACCAAAGGGGCCAGGACTGCAAGCTGTTGCTGGCCCTCACCTTCCCTTGGCAGCCCTTCCACAGCCCCACAGACACTGCCGCTCTGAGCTTGCCAGCCACCTCACGGGGCCAACGTCTTTCCCTTGCTCGCTCTCAGTCCTGCGAAAGCCCAGCTCCCAAATGGAAAACGTCCAGCGCCTGCTCCCACACCAAAGGGGCCAGGACTGCAAGCTGTTGCTGGCCCTCACCTTCCCTTGGCAGCCCTTCCACAGCCCCACAGACACTGGCGCTCTGAGCTTGCCAGCCACCTCAGGGTGCCGACGTCTTTCCCTTGCTCGCTCTCAGTCCTGCGAAAGCCCAGCTCCCAAATGGAAAACGTCCAGCGCCTGCTCCCACACCAAAGGGGCCAGGACTGCAAGCTGTTGCTGGCCCTCACCTTCCCTTGGCAGCCCTTCCACAGCCCCACAGACTCTGGCACTCTGAGCTTGCCAGCCACCTCACGGGGCCAACGTCTTTCCCTTAGTCGCTCTCAGTCCTCCGAAAGCCCAGCTCCCAAATGGAAAATGTCCAGCGCCTGCTCCCACACCAAAGGGGCCAGGACTGCAAGCTGTTGCTGGCCCTCACCTTCCCTTGGCAGCCCTTCCACAGCCCCACAGACACTGCCGCTCTGAGCTTGCCAGCCACCTCAGGGTGCCGACGTCTTTCCCTTGCTCGCTCTCAGCACTGCGAAAGCCCAGCTCCCAAATGGGAAACGTCCAGCGCCTGCTCCCACACCAAAGGGGCCAGGACTGCAAGCTGTTGCTGGCCCTCACCTTCCCTTGGCAGCCCTGCCACAGCCCCACAGACACTGGCGCTCTGAGCTTGCCAGCCACCTCAGGGTGCCGACGTCTTGCCCTTGCTCGCTCTCAGCGCTGCGAAAGCCCAGCTCCCAAATGGAAAACGTCCAGCGCCTGCTCCCACACCAAAGGGGCCAGGACTGCAAGCTGTTGCTGGCCCTCACCTTCCCTGGGCAGCCCTTCCACAGCCCCACAGACACTGGCACTCTGAGCTTGCCAGCCACCTCACGGGGCCAACGTCTTTCCCTTGCTCGCTCTCAGCACTGCCAGAGCCCAGCTCCCAAATGGAAAACGTCCAGCGCCTGCTCCCACACCAAAGGGGCCAGGACTGCAAGCTGTTGCTGGCCCTCACCTTCCCTTGGCAGCCCTTCCACAGCCCCACAGACACTGGCACTCTGAGCTTGCCAGCCACCTCAGGGTGCCGACGTCTTGCCCTTGCTCGCTCTCAGCACTGCGAAAGCCCAGCTCCCAAATGGAAAACGTCCAGCACCTGCTCCCACACCAAAGGGGCCAGGACTGCAAGCTGTTGCTGGCCCTCACCTTCCCTTGGCAGCCCTTCCACAGCCCCACAGACTCTGGCGCTCTGAGCTTGCCAGCCATCTCAGGGTGCCGACGTCTTTCCCTTGCTCGCTCTCAGCACTGCCAGAGCCCAGCTCCCAAATGAAAACGTCCAGCGCCTGCTCCCACACCAAAGGGGCCAGGACTGCAAGCTGTTGCTGGCCCTCACCTTCCCTTGGCAGCCCTTCCACAGCCCCACAGACACTGCCGCTCTGAGCTTGCCAGCCACCTCAGGGTGCCGACGTCTTTCCCTTGCTCGCTCTCAGCACTGCCAGAGCCCAGCTCCCAAATGGAAAACGTCCAGCGCCTGCTCCCACACCAAAGGGGCCAGGACTGCAAGCTGTTGCTGGCCCTCACCTTCCCTTGGCAGCCCTTCCACAGCCCCACACACACTGCCGCTCTGAGCTTGCCAGCCACCTCAGGGTGCCGACGTCTTTCCCTTGCTCGCTCTCAGTCCTCCGAAAGCCCAGCTCCCAAATGGAAAACGTCCAGCGCCTGCTCCCACACCAAAGGGGCCAGGACTGCAAGCTGTTGCTGGCCCTCACCTTCCCTTGGCAGCCCTTCCACAGCCCCACAGACACTGGCACTCTGAGCTTGCCAGCCACCTCACGGGGCCAACGTCTTTCCCTTGCTCGCTCTCAGTCCTGCGAAAGCCCAGCTCCCAAATGGAAAACGTCCAGCGCCTGCTCCCACACCAAAGGGGCCAGGACTGCAAGCTGTTGCTGGCCCTCACCTTCCCTTGGCAGCCCTTCCACAGCCCCACAGACACTGGCACTCTGAGCTTGCCAGCCACCTCAGGGTGCCAACGTCTTTCCCTTGCTCGCTCTCAGTCCTGCGAAAGCCCAGCTCCCAAATGGAAAACGTCCAGCGCCTGCTCCCACACCAAAGGGGCCAGGACTGCAAGCTGTTGCTGGCCCTCACCTTCCCTTGGCAGCCCTTCCACAGCCCCACAGACTCTGGCACTCTGAGCTTGCCAGCCACCTCACGGGGCCAACGTCTTTCCCTTGCTCGCTCTCAGTCCTGCGAAAGCCCAGCTCCCAAATGGAAAACGTCCAGCGCCTGCTCCCACACCAAAGGGGCCAGGACTGCAAGCTGTTGCTGGCCCTCACCTTCCCTTGGCAGCCCTTCCACAGCCCCACAGACACTGCCGCTCTGAGCTTGCCAGCCACATCACGGGGCCAACGTCTTTCCCTTAGTCGCTCTCAGTCCTCCGAAAGCCCAGCTCCCAAATGGAAAATGTCCAGCGCCTGCTCCCACACCAAAGGGGCCAGGACTGCAAGCTGTTGCTGGCCCTCACCTTCCCTTGGCAGCCCTTCCACAGCCCCACAGACACTGGCACTCTGAGCTTGCCAGCCACCTCACGGGGCCAACGTCTTTCCCTTGCTCGCTCTCAGCACTGCCAGAGCCCAGCTCCCAAATGGAAAACGTCCAGCGCCTGCTCCCACACCAAAGGGGCCAGGACTGCAAGCTGTTGCTGGCCCTCACCTTCCCTTGGCAGCCCTTCCACAGCCCCACAGACACTGGCACTCTGAGCTTGCCAGCCACCTCAGGGTGCCGACGTCTTTCCCTTGCTCGCTCTCAGCACTGCGAAAGCCCAGCTCCCAAATGGAAAACGTCCAGCACCTGCTCCCACACCAAAGGGGCCAGGACTGCAAGCTGTTGCTGGCCCTCACCTTCCCTTGGCAGCCCTTCCACAGCCCCACAGACACTGGCGCTCTGAGCTTGCCAGCCATCTCAGGGTGCCGACGTCTTGCCCTTGCTCGCTCTCAGCACTGCCAGAGCCCAGCTCCCAAATGAAAACGTCCAGCGCCTGCTCCCACACCAAAGGGGCCAGGACTGCAAGCTGTTGCTGGCCCTCACCTTCCCTTGGCAGCCCTTCCACAGCCCCACAGACACTGCCGCTCTGAGCTTGCCAGCCACCTCAGGGTGCCGACGTCTTTCCCTTGCTCGCTCTCAGCACTGCCAGAGCCCAGCTCCCAAATGGAAAACGTCCAGCGCCTGCTCCCACACCAAAGGGGCCAGGACTGCAAGCTGTTGCTGGCCCTCACCTTCCCTTGGCGGCCCTTCCACAGCCCCACAGACACTGGCACTCTGAGCTTGCCAGCCACCTCAGGGTGCCGACGTCTTTCCCTTGCTCGCTCTCAGTCCTGCGAAAGCCCAGCTCCCAAATGGAAAACGTCCAGCGCCTGCTCCCACACCAAAGGGGCCAGGACTGCAAGCTGTTGCTGGCCCTCACCTTCCCTTGGCAGCCCTTCCACAGCCCCACAGACACTGGCGCTCTGAGCTTGCCAGCCATCTCAGGGTGCCGACGTCTTTCCCTTGCTCGCTCTCAGTCCTGCCAGAGCCCAGCTCCCAAATGAAAACGTCCAGCGCCTGCTCCCACACCAAAGGGGCCAGGACTGCAAGCTGTTGCTGGCCCTCACCTTCCCTTGGCAGCCCTTCCACAGCCCCACAGACTCTGGCGCTCTGAGCTTGCCAGCCACCTCAGGGTGCCGACGTCTTTCCGTTGCTCGCTCTCAGCACTGCCAGAGCCCAGCTCCCAAATGAAAACGTCCAGCGCCTGCTCCCACACCAAAGGGGCCAGGACTGCAAGCTGTTGCTGGCCCTCACCTTCCCTTGGCAGCCCTTCCACAGCCCCACAGACACTGCCGCTCTGAACTTGCCAGCCATCTCAGGGTGCCGACGTCTTTCCCTTGCTCGCTCTCAGTCCTCCCAAAGCCCAGCTCCCAAATGGAAAACGTCCAGCGCCTGCTCCCACACCAAAGGGGCCAGGACTGCAAGCTGTTGCTGGCCCTCACCTTCCCTTGGCAGCCCTTCCACAGCCCCACAGACTCTGGCGCTCTGAGCTTGCCAGCCACCTCAGGGTGCCGACGTCTTGCCCTTGCTTGCTCTCAGTCCTGCGAAAGCCCAGCTCCCAAATGGAAAACATCCAGCGCCTGCTCCCACACCAAAGGGGCCAGGACTGCAAGCTGTTGCTGGCCCTCACCTTCCCTTGGCAGCCCTTCCACAGCCCCACAGACACTGCCGCTCTGAGCTCGCCAGCCACCTCAGGGTGCCGACGTCTTTCCCTTGCTCGCTCTCAGCACTGCCAGAGCCCAGCTCCCAAATGGAAACGTCCAGCGCCTGCTCCCACACCAAAGGGGCCAGGACTGCAAGCTGTTGCTGGCCCTCACCTTCCCTTGGCAGCCCTTCCACAGCCCCACAGACACTGCCGCTCTGAGCTTGCCAGCCACCTCAGGGTGCCGACGTCTTGCCCTTGCTCGCTCTCAGTCCTCCCAAAGCCCAGCTCCCAAATTCAAAACGTCCAGCGCCTGCTCCCACACCAAAGGGGCCAGGACTGCAAGCTGTTGCTGGCCCTCACCTTCCCTTGGCAACCCTTCCACAGCCCCACAGACTCTGGCGCTCTGAGCTTGCCAGCCACCTCAGGGTGCCGACGTCTTGCCCTTGCTCGCTCTCAGTCCTGCGAAAGCCCAGCTCCCAAATGGAAAACGTCCAGCGCCTGCTCCCACACCAAAGGGGCCAGGACTGCAAGCTGTTGCTGGCCCTCACCTTCCCTTGGCAGCCCTTCCACAGCCCCACAGACACTGCCGCTCTGAGCTTGCCAGCCACCTCAGGGTGCCGACGTCTTTCCCTTGCTCGCTGTTAGCGCTGTGAAAGCCCAGCTCCGAAATGGAAAACATCCAGCGCCTGCTCCCACACCAAAGGGGCCAGGACTGCAAGCTGTTGCTGGCCCTCACCTTCCCTTGGCAGCCCTTCCACAGCCCCACAGACACTGGCGCTCTGAGCTTGCCAGCCATCTTAGGGTGCCGACGTCTTTCCCTTGCTCGCTCTCAGTCCTGCGAAAGCCCAGCTCCCAAATGAAAACGTCCAGCGCCTGCTCCCACACCAAAGGGGCCAGGACTGCAAGCTGTTGCTGGCCCTCACCTTCCCTTGGCAACCCTTCCACAGCCCCACAGACTCTGGCGCTCTGAGCTTGCCAGCCACCTCAGGGTGCCGACGTCTTTCCCTTGCTCGCTCTCAGTCCTGCGAAAGCCCAGCTCCCAAATGGAAAACGTCCAGCGCCTGCTCCCACACCAAAGGGGCCAGGACTGCAAGCTGTTGCTGGCCCTCACCTTCCCTTGGCAGCCCTTCCACAGCCCCACAGACACTGGCGCTCTGAGCTTGCCAGCCACCTCAGGGTGCCGACGTCTTTCCCTTGCTCGCTGTTAGCGCTGTGAATGCCCAGCTCCCAAATGGAAAACATCCAGCGCCTGCTCCCACACCAAAGGGGCCAGGACTGCAAGCTGTTGCTGGCCCTCACCTTCCCTTGGCAGCCCTTCCACAGCCCCACAGACACTGGCGCTCTGAGCTTGCCAGCCATCTTAGGGTGCCGACGTCTTTCCCTTGCTCGCTCTCAGTCCTGCGAAAGCCCAGCTCCCAAATGAAAACGTCCAGCGCCTGCTCCCACACCAAAGGGGCCAGGACTGCAAGCTGTTGCTGGCCCTCACCTTCCCTTGGCAGCCCTTCCACAGCCCCACAGACACTGGCGCTCTGAGCTTGCCAGCCACCTCAGGGTGCCGACGTCTTTCCCTTGCTCGCTCTCAGTCCTGCCAGAGCCCAGCTCCCAAATGGAGAACGTCCAGCGCCTGCTCCCACACCAAAGGGGCCAGGACTGCAAGCTGTTGCTGGCCCTCACCTTCCCTTGGCAGCCCTTCCACAGCCCCACAGACACTGGCACTCTGAGCTTGCCAGCCACCTCAGGGTGCCGACGTCTTTCCCTTGCTCGCTCTCAGTCCTGCGAAAGCCCAGCTCCCAAATGGAAAACGTCCAGCGCCTGCTCCCACACCAAAGGGGCCAGGACTGCAAGCTGTTGCTGGCCCTCACCTTCCCTTGGCAGCCCTTCCACAGCCCCCGACACACTGGCACTCTGAGCTTGCCAGCCACCTCACGGGGCCAACGTCTTTCCCTTGCTCGCTCTCAGTCCTCCGAAAGCCCAGCTCCCAAATGGAAAACGTCCAGCGCCTGCTCCCACACCAAAGGGGCCAGGACTGCAAACTGTTGCTGGCCCTCCCCTTCCCTTGGCAGCCCTTCCACAGCCCCACAGACACTGCCGCTCTGAGCTTGCCAGCCACCTCAGGGTGCCGACGTCTTGCCCTTGCTTGCTCTCAGTCCTGCGAAAGCCCAGCTCCCAAATTCAAAACGTCCAGCGCCTGCTCCCACACCAAAGGGGCCAGGACTGCAAGCTGTTGCTGGCCCTCACCTTCCCTTGGCAGCCCTTCCACAGCCCCACAGACACTGCCGCTCTGAGCTTGCCAGCCACCTCACGGGGCCAACGTCTTTCCCTTGCTCGCTCTCAGTCCTCCGAAAGCCCAGCTCCCAAATGGAAAACGTCCAGCGCCTGCTCCCACACCAAAGGGGCCAGGACTGCAAGCTGTTGCTGGCCCTCACCTTCCCTTGGCAGCCCTTCCACAGCCCCACAGACACTGGCGCTCTGAGCTTGCCAGCCACCTCAGGGTGCCGACGTCTTGCCCTTGCTCGCTCTCAGTCCTCCGAAAGCCCAGCTCCCAAATTCAAAACGTCCAGCGCCTGCTCCCACACCAAAGGGGCCAGGACTGCAAGCTGTTGCTGGCCCTCACCTTCCCTTGGCAGCCCTTCCACAGCCCCACAGACACTGGCACTCTGAGCTTGCCAGCCACATCACGGGGCCAACGTCTTTCCCTTGCTCGCTCTCAGTCCTCCCAAAGCCCAGCTCCCAAATTCAAAACGTCCAGCGCCTGCTCCCACACCAAAGGGGCCAGGACTGCAAGCTGTTGCTGGCCCTCACCTTCCCTTGGCAGCCCTTCCACAGCCCCACAGACACTGGCGCTCTGAGCTTGCCAGCCACCTCAGGGTGCCGACGTCTTTCCCTTGCTCGCTCTCAGTCCTCCCAAAGCCCAGCTCCCAAATTCAAAACGTCCAGCGCCTGCTCCCACACCAAAGGGGCCAGGACTGCAAGCTGTTGCTGGCCCTCACCTTCCCTTGGCAGCCCTTCCACAGCCCCACAGACACTGGCACTCTGAGCTTGCCAGCCACCTCAGGGTGCCAACGTCTTTCCCTTGCTCGCTCTCAGTCCTCCGAAAGCCCAGCTCCCAAATGGAAAACGTCCAGCGCCTGCTCCCACACCAAAGGGGCCAGGACTGCAAGCTGTTGCTGGCCCTCACCTTCCCTTGGCAGCCCTTCCACAGCCCCACAGACACTGGCACTCTGAGCTCGCCAGCCACCTCAGGGTGCCGACGTCTTGCCCTTGCTTGCTCTCAGTCCTCCCAAAGCCCAGCTCCCAAATGGAAAATGTCCAGCGCCTGCTCCCACACCAAAGGGGCCAGGACTGCAAGCTGTTGCTGGCCCTCACCTTCCCTTGGCAGCCCTTCCACAGCCCCACAGACACTGCCGCTCTGAGCTTGCCAGCCAACGCACGGGGCCAACGTCTTTCCCTTGCTCGCTCTCAGTCCTGCGAAAGCCCAGCTCCCAAATGGAAAACATCCAGCGCCTGCTCCCACACCAAAGGGGCCAGGACTGCAAGCTGTTGCTGGCCCTCACCTTCCCTTGGCAGCCCTTCCACAGCCCCACAGACACTGCCGCTCTGAGCTTGCCAGCCACCTCAGGGTGCCGACGTCTTGCCCTTGCTCGCTCTCAGCGCTGCGAAAGCCCAGCTCCCAAATGGAAAACATCCAGCGCCTGCTCCCACACCAAAGGGGCCAGGACTGCAAGCTGTTGCTGGCCCTCACCTTCCCTTGGCAGCCCTTCCACAGCCCCACAGACTCTGGCACTCTGAGCTTGCCAGCCACCTCACGGGGACAACGTCTTTCCCTTAGTCGCTCTCAGTCCTCCGAAAGCCCAGCTCCCAAATGGAAAATGTCCAGCGCCTGCTCCCACACCAAAGGGGCCAGGACTGCAAGCTGTTGCTGGCCCTCACCTTCCCTTGGCAGCCCTTCCACAGCCCCACAGACACTGGCGCTCTGAGCTTGCCAGCCACCTCAGGGTGCCGACGTCTTTCCCTTGCTCGCTCTCAGCACTGCGAAAGCCCAGCTCCCAAATGGGAAACGTCCAGCGCCTCCTCCCACACCAAAGGGGCCAGGACTGCAAGCTGTTGCTGGCCCTCACCTTCCCTTGGCAGCCCTTCCACAGCCCCACAGACTCTGGCGCTCTGAGCTTGCCGGCCACCTCAGGGTGCCGACGTCTTTCCCTTGCTCGCTCTCAGCACTGCCAGAGCCCAGCTCCCAAATGGAAAACGTCCAGCGCCTGCTCCCACACCAAAGGGGCCAGGACTGCAAGCTGTTGCTGGCCCTCACCTTCCCTTGGCAGCCCTTCCACAGCCCCACAGACTCTGGCGCTCTGAGCTTGCCAGCCACCTCAGGGTGCCGACGTCTTTCCCTTGCTCGCTCTCAGTCCTCCCAAAGCCCAGCTCCCAAATGGAAAACGTCCAGCGCCTGCTCCCACACCAAAGGGGCCAGGACTGCAAGCTGTTGCTGGCCCTCACCTTCCCTTGGCAGCCCTTCCACAGCCCCACAGACACTGCCGCTCTGAGCTTGCCAGCCACCTCAGGGTGCCGACGTCTTGCCCTTGCTCGCTGTTAGCGCTGTGAAAGCCCAACTCCGAAATGGAAAACATCCAGCGCCTGCTCCCACACCAAAGGGGCCAGGACTGCAAGCTGTTGCTGGCCCTCACCTTCCCTTGGCAGCCCTTCCACAGCCCCACAGACACTGCCGCTCTGAGCTTGCCAGCCATCTTAGGGTGCCGACGTCTTTCCCTTGCTCGCTCTCAGTCCTGCGAAAGCCCAGCTCCCAAATGAAAACGTCCAGCGCCTGCTCCCACACCAAAGGGGCCAGGACTGCAAGCTGTTGCTGGCCCTCACCTTCCCTTGGCAGCCCTTCCACAGCCCCACAGACACTGGCGCTCTGAGCTTGCCAGCCACCTCAGGGTGCCGACGTCTTTCCCTTGCTCGCTCTCAGTCCTGCCAGAGCCAAGCTCCCAAATGGAGAACGTCCAGCGCCTGCTCCCACACCAAAGGGGCCAGGACTGCAAGCTGTTGCTGGCCCTCACCTTCCCTTGGCAGCCCTTCCACAGCCCCACAGACACTGGCGCTCTGAGCTTGCCAGCCACCTCAGGGTGCCGACGTCTTTCCCTTGCTCGCTCTCAGTCCTGCGAAAGCCCAGCTCCCAAATGGAAAACGTCCAGCGCCTGCTCCCACACCAAAGGGGCCAGGACTGCAAGCTGTTGCTGGCCCTCACCTTCCCTTGGCAGCCCTTCCACAGCCCCCGACACACTGGCACTCTGAGCTTGCCAGCCACCTCACGGGGCCAACGTCTTTCCCTTGCTCGCTCTCAGTCCTGCGAAAGCCCAGCTCCCAAATGGAAAACGTCCAGCGCCTGCTCCCACACCAAAGGGGCCAGGACTGCAAACTGTTGCTGGCCCTCACCTTCCCTTGGCAGCCCTTCCACAGCCCCACAGACACTGGTGCTCTGAGCTTGCCAGCCACCTCAGGGTGCCGACGTCTTGCCCTTGCTTACTCTCAGTCCTGCGAAAGCCCAGCTCCCAAATGGAAAACGTCCAGCGCCTGCTCCCACACCAAAGGGGCCAGGACTGCAAGCTGTTGCTGGCCCTCACCTTCCCTTGGCAGCCCTTCCACAGCCCCACAGACACTGCCGCTCTGAGCTTGCCAGCCACCTCACGGGGCCAATGTCTTTCCCTTGCTCGCTCTCAGTCCTCCGAAAGCCCAGCTCCCAAATGGAAAACGTCCAGCGCCTGCTCCCACACCAAAGGGGCCAGGACTGCAAGCTGTTGCTGGCCCTCACCTTCCCTTGGCAGCCCTTCCACAGCCCCACAGACACTGGCGCTCTGAGCTTGCCAGCCACCTCAGGGTGCCGACGTCTTGCCCTTGCTCGCTCTCAGTCCTCCGAAAGCCCAGCTCCCAAATTCAAAACGTCCAGCGCCTGCTCCCACACCAAAGGGGCCAGGACTGCAAGCTGTTGCTGGCCCTCACCTTCCCTTGGCAGCCCTTCCACAGCCCCCGACACACTGGCGCTCTGAGCTTGCCAGCCACCTCACGGGGCCAACGTCTTTCCCTTGCTCGCTCTCAGTCCTCCGAAAGCCCAGCTCCCAAATGGAAAACGTCCAGCGCCTGCTCCCACACCAAAGGGGCCAGGACTGCAAGCTGTTGCTGGCCCTCACCTTCCCTTGGCAGCCCTTCCACAGCCCCACAGACACTGGTGCTCTGAGCTTGCCAGCCACCTCAGGGTGCCGACGTCTTGCCCTTGCTTGCTCTCAGTCCTGCGAAAGCCCAGCTCCCAAATGGAAAACGTCCAGCGCCTGCTCCCACACCAAAGGGGCCAGGACTGCAAGCTGTTGCTGGCCCTCACCTTCCCTTGGCAGCCCTTCCACAGCCCCACAGACACTGCCGCTCTGAGCTTGCCAGCCACCTCACGGGGCCAATGTCTTTCCCTTGCTCGCTCTCAGTCCTCCGAAAGCCCAGCTCCCAAATGGAAAACGTCCAGCGCCTGCTCCCACACCAAAGGGGCCAGGACTGCAAGCTGTTGCTGGCCCTCACCTTCCCTTGGCAGCCCTTCCACAGCCCCACAGACACTGGCGCTCTGAGCTTGCCAGCCACCTCAGGGTGCCGACGTCTTGCCCTTGCTCGCTCTCAGTCCTCCGAAAGCCCAGCTCCCAAATGGAAAACGTCCAGCGCCTGCTCCCACACCAAAGGGGCCAGGACTGCAAGCTGTTGCTGGCCCTCACCTTCCCTTGGCAGCCCTTCCACAGCCCCCGACATACTGGCACTCTGAGCTTGCCAGCCACCTCAGGGTGCCGACGTCTTTCCCTTGCTCGCTCTCAGTCCTGCGAAAGCCCAGCTCCCAAATGGAAAACATCCAGCGCCTGCTCCCACACCAAAGGGGCCAGGACTGCAAGCTGTTGCTGGCCCTCACCTTCCCTTGGCAGCCCTTCCACAGCCCCACAGACACTGCCGCTCTGAGCTTGCCAGCCACCTCAGGGTGCCGACGTCTTTCCCTTGCTCGCTCTCAGTCCTCTGAAAGCCCAGCTCCCAAATGGAAAACGTCCAGCGCCTGCTCCCACACCAAAGGGGCCAGGACTGCAAGCTGTTGCTGGCCCTCACCTTCCCTTGGCAGCCCTTCCACAGCCCCACAGACACTGGCGCTCTGAGCTTGCCAGCCACCTCACGGGGCCAACGTCTTTCCCTTGCTCGCTCTCAGTCCTCCGAAAGCCCAGCTCCCAAATGGAAAACGTCCAGCGCCTGCTCCCACACCAAAGGGGCCAGGACTGCAAGCTGTTGCTGGCCCTCACCTTCCCTTGGCAGCCCTTCCACAGCCCAACAGACACTGGCACTCTGAGCTCGCCAGCCACCTCAGGGTGCCGACGTCTTGCCCTTGTTTGCTCTCAGTCCTCCCAAAGCCCAGCTCCCAAATGGAAAATGTCCAGCGCCTGCTCCCACACCAAAGGGGCCAGGACTGCAAGCTGTTGCTGGCCCTCACCTTCCCTTGGCAGCCCTTCCACAGCCCCACAGACACTGCCGCTCTGAGCTTGCCAGCCAACGCACGGGGCCAACGTCTTTCCCTTGCTCGCTCTCAGTCCTGCGAAAGCCCAGCTCCCAAATGGAAAACATCCAGCGCCTGCTCCCACACCAAAGGGGCCAGGACTGCAAGCTGTTGCTGGCCCTCACCTTCCCTTGGCAGCCCTTCCACAGCCCCACAGACACTGGCGCTCTGAGCTTGCCAGCCACCTCAGGGTGCCGACGTCTTTCCCTTGCTCGCTCTCAGCGCTGCGAAAGCCCAGCTCCCAAATGGAAAACATCCAGCGCCTGCTCCCACACCAAAGGGGCCAGGACTGCAAGCTGTTGCTGGCCCTCCCCTTCCCTTCGCAGCCCTTCCACAGCCCCACAGACTCTGGCACTCTGAGCTTGCCAGCCACCTCACGGGGACAACGTCTTTCCCTTAGTCGCTCTCAGTCCTCCGAAAGCCCAGCTCCCAAATGGAAAATGTCCAGCGCCTGCTCCCACACCAAAGGGGCCAGGACTGCAAGCTGTTGCTGGCCCTCACCTTCCCTTGGCAGCCCTTCCACAGCCCCACAGACACTGCCGCTCTGAGCTTGCCAGCCACCTCAGGGTGCCGACGTCTTTCCCTTGCTCGCTCTCAGCACTGCGAAAACCCAGCTCCCAAATGGAAAACGTCCAGCGCCTGCTCCCACACCAAAGGGGCCAGGACTGCAAGCTGTTGCTGGCCCTCCCCTTCCCTTGGCAGCCCTTCCACAGCCCCACAGACACTGGCGCTCTGAGCTTGCCAGCCACCTCAGGGTGCCGACGTCTTTCCCTTGCTCGCTCTCAGCACTGCCAGAGCCCAGCTACCAAATGGAAAACGTCCAGCGCCTGCTCCCACACCAAAGGGGCCAGGACTGCAAGCTGTTGCTGGCCCTCACCTTCCCTTGGCAGCCCTTCCACAGCCCCACAGACACTGGCGCTCTGAGCTTGCCAGCCACCTCAGGGTGCCGACGTCTTTCCCTTGCTCGCTCTCAGCACTGCCAGAGCCCAGCTCCCAAATGGAAAACGTCCAGCGCCTGCTCCCACACCAAAGGGGCCAGGACTGCAAGCTGTTGCTGGCCCTCACCTTCCCTTGGCAGCCCTTCCACAGCCCCACACACACTGGCACTCTGAGCTTGCCAGCCACCTCAGGGTGCCGACGTCTTTCCCTTGCTCGCTCTCAGTCCTGCGAAAGCCCAGCTCCCAAATGGAAAACGTCCAGCGCCTGCTCCCACACCAAAGGGGCCAGGACTGCAAGCTGTTGCTGGCCCTCACCTTCCCTTGGCAGCCCTTCCACAGCCCCAGACACACTGGCACTCTGAGCTTGCCAGCCACCTCAGGGTGCCGACGTCTTTCCCTTGCTCGCTCTCAGCACGGCCAGAGTCCAGCTCCCAAATGGAAAATGTCCAGCACCTGCTCCCACACCAAAGGGGCCAGGACTGCAAGCTGTTGCTGGCCCTCACCTTCCCTTGGCAGCCCTTCCACAGCCCCACAGACACTGCCGCTCTGAGCTTGCCAGCCACCTCAGGGTGCCGACGTCTTGCCCTTGCTCGCTCTCAGCACTGCCAGAGCACAGCTCCCAAATGAAAACGTCCAGCGCCTGCTCCCACACCAAAGGGGCCAGGACTGCAAGCTGTTGCTGGCCCTCACCTTCCCTTGGCAGCCCTTCCACAGCCCCACAGACACTGGCGCTCTGAGCTTGCCAGCCATCTCAGGGTGCCGACGTCTTTCCCTTGCTTGCTCTCTGCACTGCCAGAGCCCAGCTCCCAAATGAAAACGTCCAGCGCCTGCTCCCACACCAAAGGGGCCAGGACTGCAAGCTGTTGCTGGCCCTCACCTTCCCTTGGCAGCCCTTCCACAGCCCCACAGACACTGGCGCTTTGAGCTTGCCAGCCACCTCAGGGTGCCGACGTCTTTCCCTTGCTCGCTGTTAGCGCTGTGAAAGCCCAGCTCCCAAATGGAAAACGTCCAGCGCCTGCTCCCACACCAAAGGGGCCAGGACTGCAAGCTGTTGCTGGCCCTCACCTTCCCTTGGCAGCCCTTCCACAGCCCCACAGACACTGGCGCTCTGAGCTTGCCAGCCATCTTAGGGTGCCGACGTCTTTCCCTTGCTCGCTCTCAGTCCTGCGAAAGCCCAGCTCCCAAATGGAAAACGTCCAGCGCCTGCTCCCACACCAAAGGGGCCAGGACTGCAAGCTGTTGCTGGCCCTCACCTTCCCTTGGCAGCCCTTCCACAGCCCCACAGACACTGGCACTCTGAGCTTGCCAGCCACCTCAGGGTGCCGACGTCTTTCCCTTGCTCGCTCTCAGTCCTGCCAGAGCCCAGCTCCCAAATGGAAAACGTCCAGCGCCTGCTCCCACACCAAAGGGGCCAGGACTGCAAGCTGTTGCTGGCCCTCACCTTCCCTTGGCAGCCCTTCCACAGCCCCACAGACACTGGCGCTCTGAGCTTGCCAGCCACCTCAGGGTGCCGACGTCTTTCCCTTGCTCGCTCTCAGCACTGCTAGAGCCCAGCTCCCAAATGGGAAATGTCCAGCACCTGCTCCCACACCAAAGGGGCCAGGACTGCAAGCTGTTGCTGGCCCTCCCCTTCCCTTGGCAGCCCTTCCACAGCCCCACAGACTCTGGCACTCTGAGCTTGCCAGCCACCTCACGGGGACAACGTCTTTCCCTTGCTCACTCTCAGTCCTGCGAAAGCCCAGCTCCCAAATGGAAAACATCCAGCGCCTGCTCCCACACCAAAGGGGCCAGGACTGCAAGCTGTTGCTGGCCCTCACCTTCCCTTGGCAGCCCTTCCACAGCCCCACAGACACTGGCGCTCTGAGCTTGCCAGCCACCTCAGGGTGCCGACGTCTTTCCCTTGCTCGCTCTCAGCGCTGCGAAAGCCCAGCTCCCAAATGGAAAACATCCAGCGCCTGCTCCCACACCAAAGGGGCCAGGACTGCAAGCTGTTGCTGGCCCTCCCCTTCCCTTGGCAGCCCTTCCACAGCCCCACAGACTCTGGCACTCTGAGCTTGCCAGCCACCTCACGGGGACAACGTCTTTCCCTTAGTCGCTCTCAGTCCTCCGAAAGCCCAGCTCCCAAATGGAAAATGTCCAGCGCCTGCTCCCACACCAAAGGGGCCAGGACTGCAAGCTGTTGCTGGCCCTCACCTTCCCTTGGCAGCCCTTCCACAGCCCCACAGACACTGCCGCTCTGAGCTTGCCAGCCACCTCAGGGTGCCGACGTCTTTCCCTTGCTCGCTCTCAGCACTGCCAGAGCCCAGCTACCAAATGGAAAACGTCCAGCGCCTGCTCCCACACCAAAGGGGCCAGGACTGCAAGCTGTTGCTGGCCCTCACCTTCCCTTGGCAGCCCTTCCACAGCCCCACAGACACTGCCGCTCTGAGCTTGCCAGCCACCTCAGGGTGCCGACGTCTTTCCCTTGCTCGCTCTCAGCACTGCCAGAGCCCAGCTACCAAATGGAAAACGTCCAGCGCCTGCTCCCACACCAAAGGGGCCAGGACTGCAAGCTGTTGCTGGCCCTCACCTTCCCTTGGCAGCCCTTCCACAGCCCCACAGACACTGCCGCTCTGAGCTTGCCAGCCACCTCAGGGTGCCGACGTCTTTCCCTTGCTCGCTCTCAGCACTGCCAGAGCCCAGCTCCCAAATGGAAAACGTCCAGCGCCTGCTCCCACACCAAAGGGGCCAGGACTGCAAGCTGTTGCTGGCCCTCACCTTCCCTTGGCAGCCCTTCCACAGCCCCACACACACTGGCACTCTGAGCTTGCCAGCCACCTCAGGGTGCCGACGTCTTTCCCTTGCTCGCTCTCAGTCCTGCGAAAGCCCAGCTCCCAAATGGAAAACGTCCAGCGCCTGCTCCCACACCAAAGGGGCCAGGACTGCAAGCTGTTGCTGGCCCTCACCTTCCCTTGGCAGCCCTTCCACAGCCCCAGACACACTGGCACTCTGAGCTTGCCAGCCACCTCAGGGTGCCGACGTCTTTCCCTTGCTCGCTCTCAGCACGGCCAGAGTCCAGCTCCCAAATGGAAAATGTCCAGCACCTGCTCCCACACCAAAGGGGCCAGGACTGCAAGCTGTTGCTGGCCCTCACCTTCCCTTGGCAGCCCTTCCACAGCCCCACAGACACTGCCGCTCTGAGCTTGCCAGCCACCTCAGGGTGCCGACGTCTTGCCCTTGCTCGCTCTCAGCACTGCCAGAGCACAGCTCCCAAATGAAAACGTCCAGCGCCTGCTCCCACACCAAAGGGGCCAGGACTGCAAGCTGTTGCTGGCCCTCACCTTCCCTTGGCAGCCCTTCCACAGCCCCACAGACACTGGCGCTCTGAGCTTGCCAGCCATCTCAGGGTGCCGACGTCTTTCCCTTGCTTGCTCTCTGCACTGCCAGAGCCCAGCTCCCAAATGAAAACGTCCAGCGCCTGCTCCCACACCAAAGGGGCCAGGACTGCAA
This sequence comes from Aptenodytes patagonicus, assembly GCF_965638725.1. Lineage (NCBI taxonomy): Eukaryota > Metazoa > Chordata > Aves > Sphenisciformes > Spheniscidae > Aptenodytes > Aptenodytes patagonicus. The sequence continues at coordinate 747,328 of NW_027472005.1, forward strand.
GCTGTTGCTGGCCCTCACCTTCCCTTGGCAGCCCTTCCACAGCCCCACAGACACTGGCGCTTTGAGCTTGCCAGCCACCTCAGGGTGCCGACGTCTTTCCCTTGCTCGCTGTTAGCGCTGTGAAAGCCCAGCTCCCAAATGGAAAACGTCCAGCGCCTGCTCCCACACCAAAGGGGCCAGGACTGCAAGCTGTTGCTGGCCCTCACCTTCCCTTGGCAGCCCTTCCACAGCCCCACAGACACTGGCGCTCTGAGCTTGCCAGCCATCTTAGGGTGCCGACGTCTTTCCCTTGCTCGCTCTCAGTCCTGCGAAAGCCCAGCTCCCAAATGGAAAACGTCCAGCGCCTGCTCCCACACCAAAGGGGCCAGGACTGCAAGCTGTTGCTGGCCCTCACCTTCCCTTGGCAGCCCTTCCACAGCCCCACAGACACTGGCACTCTGAGCTTGCCAGCCACCTCAGGGTGCCGACGTCTTTCCCTTGCTCGCTCTCAGTCCTGCCAGAGCCCAGCTCCCAAATGGAAAACGTCCAGCGCCTGCTCCCACACCAAAGGGGCCAGGACTGCAAGCTGTTGCTGGCCCTCACCTTCCCTTGGCAGCCCTTCCACAGCCCCACAGACACTGGCGCTCTGAGCTTGCCAGCCACCTCAGGGTGCCGACGTCTTTCCCTTGCTCGCTCTCAGCACTGCTAGAGCCCAGCTCCCAAATGGGAAATGTCCAGCACCTGCTCCCACACCAAAGGGGCCAGGACTGCAAGCTGTTGCTGGCCCTCCCCTTCCCTTGGCAGCCCTTCCACAGCCCCACAGACTCTGGCACTCTGAGCTTGCCAGCCACCTCACGGGGACAACGTCTTTCCCTTGCTCACTCTCAGTCCTGCGAAAGCCCAGCTCCCAAATGGAAAACATCCAGCGCCTGCTCCCACACCAAAGGGGCCAGGACTGCAAGCTGTTGCTGGCCCTCACCTTCCCTTGGCAGCCCTTCCACAGCCCCACAGACACTGCCGCTCTGAGCTTGCCAGCCACCTCAGGGTGCCGACGTCTTTCCCTTGCTCGCTCTCAGCGCTGCGAAAGCCCAGCTCCCAAATGGAAAACATCCAGCGCCTGCTCCCACACCAAAGGGGCCAGGACTGCAAGCTGTTGCTGGCCCTCCCCTTCCCTTGGCAGCCCTTCCACAGCCCCACAGACTCTGGCACTCTGAGCTTGCCAGCCACCTCACGGGGACAACGTCTTTCCCTTAGTCGCTCTCAGTCCTCCGAAAGCCCAGCTCCCAAATGGAAAATGTCCAGCGCCTGCTCCCACACCAAAGGGGCCAGGACTGCAAGCTGTTGCTGGCCCTCACCTTCCCTTGGCAGCCCTTCCACAGCCCCACAGACACTGCCGCTCTGAGCTTGCCAGCCACCTCAGGGTGCCGACGTCTTTCCCTTGCTCGCTCTCAGCACTGCCAGAGCCCAGCTACCAAATGGAAAACGTCCAGCGCCTGCTCCCACACCAAAGGGGCCAGGACTGCAAGCTGTTGCTGGCCCTCACCTTCCCTTGGCAGCCCTTCCACAGCCCCACAGACACTGGCGCTCTGAGCTTGCCAGCCACCTCAGGGTGCCGACGTCTTTCCCTTGCTCGCTCTCAGCACGGCCAGAGTCCAGCTCCCAAATGGAAAATGTCCAGCACCTGCTCCCACACCAAAGGGGCCAGGACTGCAAGCTGTTGCTGGCCCTCACCTTCCCTTGGCAGCCCTTCCACAGCCCCACAGACACTGGCGCTCTGAGCTTGCCAGCCACCTCAGGGTGCCGACGTCTTGCCCTTGCTCGCTCTCAGTCCTCCCAAAGCCCAGCTCCCAAATTCAAAACGTCCAGCGCCTGCTCCCACACCAAAGGGGCCAGGACTGCAAGCTGTTGCTGGCCCTCACCTTCCCTTGGCAGCCCTTCCACAGCCCCACAGACACTGCCGCTCTGAGCTTGCCAGCCACCTCAGGGTGCCGACGTCTTTCCCTTGCTCGCTCTCAGCACTGCCAGAGCCCAGCTCCCAAATGGAAAACGTCCAGCGCCTGCTCCCACACCAAAGGGGCCAGGACTGCAAGCTGTTGCTGGCCCTCACCTTCCCTTGGCAGCCCTTCCACAGCCCCACAGACACTGGCGCTCTGAGCTTGCCAGCCACCTCAGGGTGCCGACGTCTTTCCCTTGCTCGCTCTCAGTCCTGCGAAAGCCCAGCTCCCAAATTCAAAACGTCCAGCGCCTGCTCCCACACCAAAGGGGCCAGGACTGCAAGCTGTTGCTGGCCCTCACCTTCCCTTGGCAGCCCTTCCACAGCCCCACAGACACTGGCGCTTTGAGCTTGCCAGCCACCTCAGGGTGCCGACGTCTTTCCCTTGCTCGCTGTTAGCGCTGTGAAAGCCCAGCTCCCAAATGGAAATCGTCCAGCGCCTGCTCCCACACCAAAGGGGCCAGGACTGCAAGCTGTTGCTGGCCCTCACCTTCCCTTGGCAGCCCTTCCACAGCCCCACAGACACTGGCGCTTTGAGCTTGCCAGCCACCTCAGGGTGCCGACGTCTTTCCCTTGCTCGCTGTTAGCGCTGTGAAAGCCCAGCTCCCAAATGGAAAACGTCCAGCGCCTGCTCCCACACCAAAGGGGCCAGGACTGCAAGCTGTTGCTGGCCCTCACCTTCCCTTGGCAGCCCTTCCACAGCCCCACAGACACTGCCGCTCTGAGCTTGCCAGCCATCTTAGGGTGCCGACGTCTTTCCCTTGCTCGCTCTCAGTCCTGCGAAAGCCCAGCTCCCAAATGGAAAACGTCCAGCGCCTGCTCCCACACCAAAGGGGCCAGGACTGCAAGCTGTTGCTGGCCCTCACCTTCCCTTGGCAGCCCTTCCACAGCCCCACAGACACTGGCACTCTGAGCTTGCCAGCCACCTCAGGGTGCCGACGTCTTTCCCTTGCTCGCTCTCAGCACTGCCAGAGCCCAGCTCCCAAATGGAAAACGTCCAGCGCCTGCTCCCACACCAAAGGGGCCAGGACTGCAAGCTGTTGCTGGCCCTCACCTTCCCTTGGCAGCCCTTCCACAGCCCCACAGACACTGGCGCTCTGAGCTTGCCAGCCACCTCAGGGTGCCGACGTCTTTCCCTTGCTCGCTCTCAGCACTGCTAGAGCCCAGCTCCCAAATGGGAAATGTCCAGCACCTGCTCCCACACCAAAGGGGCCAGGACTGCAAGCTGTTGCTGGCCCTCACCTTCCCTTGGCAGCCCTTCCACAGCCCCACAGACACTGGCGCTCTGAGCTTGCCAGCCACCTCACGGGGCCAACGTCTTTCCCTTGCTCGCTCTCAGTCCTCCGAAAGCCCAGCTCCCAAATGGAAAATGTCCAGCGCCTGCTCCCACACCAAAGGGGCCAGGACTGCAAGCTGTTGCTGGCCCTCACCTTCCCTTGGCAGCCCTTCCACAGCCCCACAGACACTGGCACTCTGAGCTCGCCAGCCACCTCAGGGTGCCGACGTCTTGCCCTTGCTTGCTCTCAGTCCTCCCAAAGCCCAGCTCCCAAATGGAAAATGTCCAGCGCCTGCTCCCACACCAAAGGGGCCAGGACTGCAAGCTGTTGCTGGCCCTCACCTTCCCTTGGCAGCCCTTCCACAGCCCCACAGACACTGCCGCTCTGAGCTTGTCAGCCAACGCACGGGGCCAACGTCTTTCCCTTGCTCGCTCTCAGTCCTGCGAAAGCCCAGCTCCCAAATGGAAAACATCCAGCGCCTGCTCCCACACCAAAGGGGCCAGGACTGCAAGCTGTTGCTGGCCCTCACCTTCCCTTGGCAGCCCTTCCACAGCCCCACAGACACTGGCGCTCTGAGCTTGCCAGCCACCTCAGGGTGCCGACGTCTTTCCCTTGCTCGCTCTCAGCGCTGCGAAAGCCCAGCTCCCAAATGGAAAACATCCAGCGCCTGCTCCCACACCAAAGGGGCCAGGACTGCAAGCTGTTGCTGGCCCTCCCCTTCCCTTGGCAGCCCTTCCACAGCCCCACAGACTCTGGCACTCTGAGCTTGCCAGCCACCTCACGGGGACAACGTCTTTCCCTTAGTCGCTCTCAGTCCTCCGAAAGCCCAGCTCCCAAATGGAAAATGTCCAGCGCCTGCTCCCACACCAAAGGGGCCAGGACTGCAAGCTGTTGCTGGCCCTCACCTTCCCTTGGCAGCCCTTCCACAGCCCCACAGACACTGCCGCTCTGAGCTTGCCAGCCACCTCAGGGTGCCGACGTCTTTCCCTTGCTCGCTCTCAGCACTGCGAAACCCCAGCTCCCAAATGGAAAACGTCCAGCGCCTGCTCCCACACCAAAGGGGCCAGGACTGCAAGCTGTTGCTGGCCCTCACCTTCCCTTGGCAGCCCTTCCACAGCCCCACAGACTCTGGCGCTCTGAGCTTGCCGGCCACCTCAGGGTGCCGACGTCTTTCCCTTGCTCGCTCTCAGTCCTCCCAAAGCCCAGCTACCAAATGGAAAACGTCCAGCGCCTGCTCCCACACCAAAGGGGCCAGGACTGCAAGCTGTTGCTGGCCCTCACCTTCCCTTGGCAGCCCTTCCACAGCCCCACAGACACTGGCGCTCTGAGCTTGCCAGCCACCTCAGGGTGCCGACGTCTTTCCCTTGCTCGCTCTCAGCACTGCCAGAGCCCAGCTCCCAAATGGAAAACGTCCAGCGCCTGCTCCCACACCAAAGGGGCCAGGACTGCAAGCTGTTGCTGGCCCTCCCCTTCCCTTGGCAGCCCTTCCACAGCCCCACAGACACTGGCACTCTGAGCTTGCCAGCCACCTCAGGGTGCCGACGTCTTTCCCTTGCTCGCTCTCAGTCCTGCGAAATCCCAGCTCCCAAATGGAAAACGTCCAGCGCCTGCTCCCACACCAAAGGGGCCAGGACTGCAAGCTGTTGCTGGCCCTCACCTTCCCTTGGCAGCCCTTCCACAGCCCCACACACACTGGCACTCTGAGCTTGCCAGCCACCTCAGGGTGCCGACGTCTTTCCCTTGCTCGCTCTCAGCACGGCCAGAGTCCAGCTCCCAAATGGAAAATGTCCAGCACCTGCTCCCACACCAAAGGGGCCAGGACTGCAAGCTGTTGCTGGCCCTCACCTTCCCTTGGCAGCCCTTCCACAGCCCCACAGACACTGGCGCTCTGAGCTTGCCAGCCACCTCAGGGTGCCGACGTCTTTCCCTTGCTCGCTCTCAGTCCTCCGAAAGCCCAGCTCCCAAATGGAAAACGTCCAGCGCCTGCTCCCACACCAAAGGGGCCAGGACTGCAAGCTGTTGCTGGCCCTCACCTTCCCTTGGCAGCCCTTCCACAGCCCCACAGACACTGGCGCTCTGAGCTTGCCAGCCACCTCAGGGTGCCGACGTCTTTCCCTTGCTCGCTCTCAGTCCTGCGAAAGCCCAGCTCCCAAATGGAAAACGTCCAGCGCCTGCTCCCACACCAAAGGGGCCAGGACTGCAAGCTGTTGCTGGCCCTCACCTTCCCTTGGCAGCCCTTCCACAGCCCCACAGACACTGGCGCTCTGAGCTTGCCAGCCACCTCAGGGTGCCGACGTCTTGCCCTTGCTCGCTCTCAGCACTGCCAGAGCACAGCTCCCAAATGGAAAACGTCCAGCGCCTGCTCCCACACCAAAGGGGCCAGGACTGCAAGCTGTTGCTGGCCCTCACCTTCCCTTGGCAGCCCTTCCACAGCCCCACAGACACTGGCGCTCTGAGCTTGCCAGCCATCTCAGGGTGCCTACGTATTTCCCTTGCTTGCTCTCTGCACTGCCAGAGCCCAGCTCCCAAATGAAAACGTCCAGCGCCTGCTCCCACACCAAAGGGGCCAGGACTGCAAGCTGTTGCTGGCCCTCACCTTCCCTTGGCAGCCCTTCCACAGCCCCACAGACACTGGCGCTCTGAGCTTGCCAGCCACCTCAGGGTGCCGACGTCTTTCCCTTGCTCGCTCTCAGTCCTGCGAAAGCCCAGCTCCCAAATTCAAAACGTCCAGCGCCTGCTCCCACACCAAAGGGGCCAGGACTGCAAGCTGTTGCTGGCCCTCACCTTCCCTTGGCAGCCCTTCCACAGCCCCACAGACACTGGCGCTTTGAGCTTGCCAGCCACCTCAGGGTGCCGACGTCTTTCCCTTGCTCGCTGTTAGCGCTGTGAAAGCCCAGCTCCCAAATGGAAAACGTCCAGCGCCTGCTCCCACACCAAAGGGGCCAGGACTGCAAGCTGTTGCTGGCCCTCACCTTCCCTTGGCAGCCCTTCCACAGCCCCACAGACACTGGCGCTCTGAGCTTGCCAGCCATCTTAGGGTGCCGACGTCTTTCCCTTGCTCGCTCTCAGTCCTGCGAAAGCCCAGCTCCCAAATGGAAAACGTCCAGCGCCTGCTCCCACACCAAAGGGGCCAGGACTGCAAGCTGTTGCTGGCCCTCACCTTCCCTTGGCAGCCCTTCCACAGCCCCACAGACACTGGCACTCTGAGCTTGCCAGCCACCTCAGGGTGCCGACGTCTTTCCCTTGCTCGCTCTCAGTCCTGCCAGAGCCCAGCTCCCAAATGGAAAACGTCCAGCGCCTGCTCCCACACCAAAGGGGCCAGGACTGCAAGCTGTTGCTGGCCCTCACCTTCCCTTGGCAGCCCTTCCACAGCCCCACCGACACTGGCGCTCTGAGCTTGCCAGCCACCTCAGGGTGCCGACGTCTTGCCCTTGCTCGCTCTCAGCACTGCTAGAGCCCAGCTCCCAAATGGGAAATGTCCAGCGCCTGCTCCCACACCAAAGGGGCCAGGACTGCAAGCTGTTGCTGGCCCTCACCTTCCCTTGGCAGCCCTTCCACAGCCCCACAGACACTGGCGCTCTGAGCTTGCCAGCCACCTCAGGGTGCCGACGTCTTTCCCTTGCTCGCTCTCAGTCCTGCGAAAGCCCAGCTCCCAAATGGAAAACGTCCAGCGCCTGCTCCCACACCAAAGGGGCCAGGACTGCAAGCTGTTGCTGGCCCTCACCTTCCCTTGGCAGCCCTTCCACAGCCCCACAGACACTGCCGCTCTGAGCTTGCCAGCCACCTCAGGGTGCCGACGTCTTTCCCTTGCTCGCTCTCAGTCCTCTGAAAGCCCAGCTCCCAAATGGAAAACGTCCAGCGCCTGCTCCCACACCAAAGGGGCAGGACTGCAAGCTGTTGCTGGCCCTCACCTTCCCTTGGCAGCCCTTCCACAGCCCCACAGACTCTGGCACTCTGAGCTTGCCAGCCACCTCAGGGTGCCGACGTCTTTCCGTTGCTCGCTCTCAGCGCTGCGAAAGGCCAGCTCCCAAATGGAAAACGTTCAGCGCCTGCTCCCACACCAAAGGGGCCAGGACTGCAAGCTGTTGCTGGCCCTCACCTTCCCTTGGCAGCCCTTCCACAGCCCCACAGACACTGGCGCTCTGAGCTTGCCAGCCACCTCAGGGTGCCGACGTCTTTCCGTTGCTCGCTCTCAGTCCTGCGAAAGCCCAGCTCCCAAATGGAAAACGTCCAGCGCCTGCTCCCACACCAAAGGGGTCAGGACTGCAAGCTGTTGCTGGCCCTCACCTTCCCTTGGCAGCCCTTCCACAGCCCCACAGACACTGCCGCTCTGAGCTTGTCAGCCACCTCAGGGTGCCGAAGTTGTTACCTTGCTCGCTCTCAGCACCGCCAGAGTCCAGCTCCCAAATGGAAAATGTCCAGCGCCTGCTCCCACACCAAAGGGGCCAGGACTGCAAGCTGTTGCTGGCCCTCACCTTCCCTTGGCAGCCCTTCCACAGCCCCACAGACACTGGCGCTCTGAGCTTGCCAGCCACCTCAGGGTGCCGACGTGTTTCCCTTGCTCGCTCTCAGTCCTCCGAAAGCCCAGCTCCCAAATGGAAAACGTCCAGCGCCTGCTCCCACACCAAAGGGGCCAGGACTGCAAGCTGTTGCTGGCCCTCCCCTTCCCTTGGCAGCCCTTCCACAGCCCCACAGACACTGGCGCTCTGAGCTTGCCAGCCACCTCAGGGTGCCGACGTCTTTCCCTTGCTCGCTCTCAGTCCTCCGAAAGCCCAGCTCCCAAATGGAAAAAGTCCAGCGCCTGCTCCCACACCAAAGGGGCCAGGACTGCAAGCTGTTGCTGGCCCTCACCTTCCCTTGGCAGCCCTTCCACAGCCCCACAGACTCTGGCGCTCTGAGCTTGCCAGTTACCTCAGGGTGCCGACGTCTTTCCCTTGCTCGCTCTCAGCACCGCCAGAGTCCAGCTCCCAAATGGAAAATGTCCAGCGCCTGCTCCCACACCAAAGGGGCCAGGACTGCAAGCTGTTGCTGGCCCTCCCCTTCCCTTGGCAGCCCTTCCACAGCCCCACAGACACTGGCGCTCTGAGCTTGCCAGCCACCTCAGGGTGCCGACGTCTTTCCGTTGCTCGCTCTCAGTCCTCCGAAAGCCAGGCTCCCAAATGGAAAACGTCCATCGCCTGCTCCCACACCAAAGGGGCCAGGACTGCAAGCTGTTGCTGGCCCTCACCTTCCCTTGGCAGCCCTTCCACAGCCCCACACACACTGCCGCTCTGAGCTTGCCAGCCATCTCAGGGTGCCGACATCTTTCCCTTGCTCGCTCTCAGCGCTGCGAAAGTCCAGCTCCCAAATGAAAACGTTCAGCGCCTGCTCCCACACCAAAGGGGCCAGGACTGCAAGCTGTTGCTGGCCCTCACCTTCCCTTGGCAGCCCTTCCACAGCCCCACAGACACTGCCGCTCTGAGCTTGCCAGCCACCTCAGGGTGCCGACGTCTTTCCCTTGCTCGCTCTCAGTCCTCCCAAAGCCCAGCTCCCAAATGGAAAACGTCCAGCGCCTGCTCCCACACCAAAGGGGCCAGGACTGCAAGCTGTTGCTGGCCCTCACCTTCCCTTGGCAGCCCTTCCACAGCCCCACAGACTCTGGCACTCTGAGCTTGCCAGCCACCTCAGGGTGCCGACGTCTTTCCGTTGCTCGCTCTCAGCGCTGCGAAAGGCCAGCTCCCAAATGGAAAACGTTCAGCGCCTGCTCCCACACCAAAGGGGCCAGGACTGCAAGCTGTTGCTGGCCCTCACCTTCCCTTGGCAGCCCTTCCACAGCCCCACAGACACTGGCGCTCTGAGCTTGCCAGCCACCTCAGGGTGCCGACGTCTTTCCGTTGCTCGCTCTCAGTCCTGCGAAAGCCCAGCTCCCAAATGGAAAACGTCCAGCGCCTGCTCCCACACCAAAGGGGTCAGGACTGCAAGCTGTTGCTGGCCCTCACCTTCCCTTGGCAGCCCTTCCACAGCCCCACAGACACTGCCGCTCTGAGCTTGTCAGCCACCTCAGGGTGCCGAAGTTGTTACCTTGCTCGCTCTCAGCACCGCCAGAGTCCAGCTCCCAAATGGAAAATGTCCAGCGCCTGCTCCCACACCAAAGGGGCCAGGACTGCAAGCTGTTGCTGGCCCTCACCTTCCCTTGGCAGCCCTTCCACAGCCCCACAGACACTGGCGCTCTGAGCTTGCCAGCCACCTCAGGGTGCCGACGTCTTGCCCTTGCTCGCTCTCAGTCCTCCGAAAGCCCAGCTCCCAAATGGAAAAAGTCCAGCGCCTGCTCCCACACCAAAGGGGCCAGGACTGCAAGCTGTTGCTGGCCCTCCCCTTCCCTTGGCAGCCCTTCCACAGCCCCACAGACACTGGCGCTCTGAGCTTGCCAGCCACCTCAGGGTGCCGACGTCTTTCCCTTGCTCGCTCTCAGTCCTCCGAAAGCCCAGCTCCCAAATGGAAAAAGTCCAGCGCCTGCTCCCACACCAAAGGGGCCAGGACTGCAAGCTGTTGCTGGCCCTCACCTTCCCTTGGCAGCCCTTCCACAGCCCCACAGACTCTGGCGCTCTGAGCTTGCCAGTTACCTCAGGGTGCCGACGTCTTTCCCTTGCTCGCTCTCAGCACCGCCAGAGTCCAGCTCCCAAATGGAAAATGTCCAGCGCCTGCTCCCACACCAAAGGGGCCAGGACTGCAAGCTGTTGCTGGCCCTCCCCTTCCCTTGGCAGCCCTTCCACAGCCCCACAGACACTGGCGCTCTGAGCTTGCCAGCCACCTCAGGGTGCCGACGTCTTTCCGTTGCTCGCTCTCAGTCCTCCGAAAGCCAGGCTCCCAAATGGAAAACGTCCATCGCCTGCTCCCACACCAAAGGGGCCAGGACTGCAAGCTGTTGCTGGCCCTCACCTTCCCTTGGCAGCCCTTCCACAGCCCCACACACACTGCCGCTCTGAGCTTGCCAGCCATCTCAGGGTGCCGACATCTTTCCCTTGCTCGCTCTCAGCGCTGCGAAAGTCCAGCTCCCAAATGAAAACGTTCAGCGCCTGCTCCCACACCAAAGGGGCCAGGACTGCAAGCTGTTGCTGGCCCTCACCTTCCCTTGGCAGCCCTTCCACAGCCCCACAGACTCTGGCGCTCTGAGCTTGCCAGCCACCTCAGGGTGCCGACGTCTTGCCCTTGCTCGCTCTCAGTCCTGCGAAAGCCCAGCTCCCAAATGAAAACGTCCAGCGCCTGCTCCCACACCAAAGGGGCCAGGACTGCAAGCTGTTGCTGGCCCTCCCCTTCCCTTGGCAGCCCTTCCACAGCCCCACAGACACTGGCGCTCTGAGCTTGCCAGCCACCTCAGGGTGCCGACGTCTTTCCGTTGCTCGCTCTCAGTCCTCCGAAAGCCAGGCTCCCAAATGGAAAACGTCCATCGCCTGCTCCCACACCAAAGGGGCCAGGACTGCAAGCTGTTGCTGGCCCTCACCTTCCCTTGGCAGCCCTTCCACAGCCCCACACACACTGCCGCTCTGAGCTTGCCAGCCATCTCAGGGTGCCGACATCTTTCCCTTGCTCGCTCTCAGCGCTGCGAAAGTCCAGCTCCCAAATGAAAACGTTCAGCGCCTGCTCCCACACCAAAGGGGCCAGGACTGCAAGCTGTTGCTGGCCCTCACCTTCCCTTGGCAGCCCTTCCACAGCCCCACAGACTCTGGCGCTCTGAGCTTGCCAGTTACCTCAGGGTGCCGACGTCTTTCCCTTGCTCGCTCTCAGCACCGCCAGAGTCCAGCTCCCAAATGGAAAATGTCCAGCGCCTGCTCCCACACCAAAGGGGCCAGGACTGCAAGCTGTTGCTGGCCCTCCCCTTCCCTTGGCAGCCCTTCCACAGCCCCACAGACACTGGCGCTCTGAGCTTGCCAGCCACCTCAGGGTGCCGACGTCTTTCCGTTGCTCGCTCTCAGTCCTCCGAAAGCCAGGCTCCCAAATGGAAAACGTCCATCGCCTGCTCCCACACCAAAGGGGCCAGGACTGCAAGCTGTTGCTGGCCCTCACCTTCCCTTGGCAGCCCTTCCACAGCCCCACACACACTGCCGCTCTGAGCTTGCCAGCCATCTCAGGGTGCCGACATCTTTCCCTTGCTCGCTCTCAGCGCTGCGAAAGTCCAGCTCCCAAATGAAAACGTTCAGCGCCTGCTCCCACACCAAAGGGGCCAGGACTGCAAGCTGTTGCTGGCCCTCACCTTCCCTTGGCAGCCCTTCCACAGCCCCACAGACTCTGGCGCTCTGAGCTTGCCAGCCACCTCAGGGTGCCGACGTCTTTCCCTTGCTCGCTCTCAGTCCTGCGAAAGCCCAGCTCCCAAATGAAAACGTCCAGCGCCTGCTCCCACACCAAAGGGGCCAGGACTGCAAGCTGTTGCTGGCCCTCCCCTTCCCTTGGCAGCCCTTCCACAGCCCCACAGACACTGGCGCTCTGAGCTTGCCAGCCACCTCAGGGTGCCGACGTCTTTCCGTTGCTCGCTCTCAGTCCTCCGAAAGCCAGGCTCCCAAATGGAAAACGTCCATCGCCTGCTCCCACACCAAAGGGGCCAGGACTGCAAGCTGTTGCTGGCCCTCACCTTCCCTTGGCAGCCCTTCCACAGCCCCACACACACTGCCGCTCTGAGCTTGCCAGCCATCTCAGGGTGCCGACATCTTTCCCTTGCTCGCTCTCAGCGCTGCGAAAGTCCAGCTCCCAAATGAAAACGTTCAGCGCCTGCTCCCACACCAAAGGGGCCAGGACTGCAAGCTGTTGCTGGCCCTCACCTTCCCTTGGCAGCCCTTCCACAGCCCCACAGACACTGCCGCTCTGAGCTTGCCAGCCACCTCAGGGTGCCGACGTCTTTCCCTTGCTCGCTCTCAGTCCTCCCAAAGCCCAGCTCCCAAATGGAAAACGTCCAGCGCCTGCTCCCACACCAAAGGGGCCAGGACTGCAAGCTGTTGCTGGCCCTCACCTTCCCTTGGCAGCCCTTCCACAGCCCCACAGACTCTGGCACTCTGAGCTTGCCAGCCACCTCAGGGTGCCGACGTCTTTCCGTTGCTCGCTCTCAGCGCTGCGAAAGGCCAGCTCCCAAATGGAAAACGTTCAGCGCCTGCTCCCACACCAAAGGGGCCAGGACTGCAAGCTGTTGCTGGCCCTCACCTTCCCTTGGCAGCCCTTCCACAGCCCCACAGACACTGGCGCTCTGAGCTTGCCAGCCACCTCAGGGTGCCGACGTCTTTCCGTTGCTCGCTCTCAGTCCTGCGAAAGCCCAGCTCCCAAATGGAAAACGTCCAGCGCCTGCTCCCACACCAAAGGGGTCAGGACTGCAAGCTGTTGCTGGCCCTCACCTTCCCTTGGCAGCCCTTCCACAGCCCCACAGACACTGCCGCTCTGAGCTTGTCAGCCACCTCAGGGTGCCGAAGTTGTTACCTTGCTCGCTCTCAGCACCGCCAGAGTCCAGCTCCCAAATGGAAAATGTCCAGCGCCTGCTCCCACACCAAAGGGGCCAGGACTGCAAGCTGTTGCTGGCCCTCACCTTCCCTTGGCAGCCCTTCCACAGCCCCACAGACACTGGCGCTCTGAGCTTGCCAGCCACCTCAGGGTGCCGACGTCTTGCCCTTGCTCGCTCTCAGTCCTCCGAAAGCCCAGCTCCCAAATGGAAAAAGTCCAGCGCCTGCTCCCACACCAAAGGGGCCAGGACTGCAAGCTGTTGCTGGCCCTCCCCTTCCCTTGGCAGCCCTTCCACAGCCCCACAGACACTGGCGCTCTGAGCTTGCCAGCCACCTCAGGGTGCCGACGTCTTTCCCTTGCTCGCTCTCAGTCCTCCGAAAGCCCAGCTCCCAAATGGAAAAAGTCCAGCGCCTGCTCCCACACCAAAGGGGCCAGGACTGCAAGCTGTTGCTGGCCCTCACCTTCCCTTGGCAGCCCTTCCACAGCCCCACAGACTCTGGCGCTCTGAGCTTGCCAGTTACCTCAGGGTGCCGACGTCTTTCCCTTGCTCGCTCTCAGCACCGCCAGAGTCCAGCTCCCAAATGGAAAATGTCCAGCGCCTGCTCCCACACCAAAGGGGCCAGGACTGCAAGCTGTTGCTGGCCCTCCCCTTCCCTTGGCAGCCCTTCCACAGCCCCACAGACACTGGCGCTCTGAGCTTGCCAGCCACCTCAGGGTGCCGACGTCTTTCCGTTGCTCGCTCTCAGTCCTCCGAAAGCCAGGCTCCCAAATGGAAAACGTCCATCGCCTGCTCCCACACCAAAGGGGCCAGGACTGCAAGCTGTTGCTGGCCCTCACCTTCCCTTGGCAGCCCTTCCACAGCCCCACACACACTGCCGCTCTGAGCTTGCCAGCCATCTCAGGGTGCCGACATCTTTCCCTTGCTCGCTCTCAGCGCTGCGAAAGTCCAGCTCCCAAATGAAAACGTTCAGCGCCTGCTCCCACACCAAAGGGGCCAGGACTGCAAGCTGTTGCTGGCCCTCACCTTCCCTTGGCAGCCCTTCCACAGCCCCACAGACACTGGCGCTCTGAGCTTGCCAGCCACCTCAGGGTGCCGACGTCTTTCCCTTGCTCGCTCTCAGTCCTGCGAAAGCCCAGCTCCCAAATGGAAAACGTCCAGCGCCTGCTCCCACACCAAAGGGGCCAGGACTGCAAGCTGTTGCTGGCCCTCACCTTCCCTTGGCAGCCCTTCCACAGCCCCACAGACTCTGGCGCTCTGAGCTTGCCAGCCACCTCAGGGTGCCGACGTCTTTCCCTTGCTCGCTCTCAGTCCTGCGAAAGCCCAGCTCCCAAATGAAAACGTCCAGCGCCTGCTCCCACACCAAAGGGGCCAGGACTGCAAGCTGTTGCTGGCCCTCACCTTCCCTTGGCAGCCCTTCCACAGCCCCACAGACACTGGCACTCTGAGCTTGCCAGCCACCTCAGGGTGCCGACGTCTTTCCCTTGCTCGCTCTCAGTCCTGCCAGAGCCCAGCTCCCAAATGGAAAACGTCCAGCGCCTGCTCCCACACCAAAGGGGCCAGGACTGCAAGCTGTTGCTGGCCCTCACCTTCCCTTGGCAGCCCTTCCACAGCCCCACAGACTCTGGCGCTCTGAGCTTGCCAGCCACCTCAGGGTGCCGACGTCTTGCCCTTGCTCGCTCTCAGTCCTGCGAAAGCCCAGCTCCCAAATGGAAAACGTCCAGCGCCTGCTCCCACACCAAAGGGGCCAGGACTGCAAGCTGTTGCTGGCCCTCACCTTCCCTTGGCAGCCCTTCCACAGCCCCACAGACACTGGCGCTCTGAGCTTGCCAGCCATCTCAGGGTGCCGACGTCTTGCCCTTGCTCGCTCTCAGGCCTGCGAAAGCCCAGCTCCCAAATGGAAAACGTCCAGCGCCTGCTCCCACACCAAAGGGGCCAGGACTGCAAGCTGTTGCTGGCCCTCACCTTCCCTTGGCAACCCTTCCACAGCCCCACAGACTCTGGCGCTCTGAGCTTGCCAGCCACCTCAGGGTGCCGACGTCTTGCCCTTGCTCGCTCTCAGTCCTCCGAAAGCCCAGCTCCCAAATGGAAAACGTCCAGCGCCTGCTCCCACACCAAAGGGGCCAGGACTGCAAGCTGTTGCTGGCCCTCACCTTCCCTTGGCAGCCCTTCCACAGCCCCACAGACACTGCCGCTCTGAGCTTGCCAGCCACCTCAGGGTGCCGAAGTTGTTGCCTTGCTCGCTCTCAGCACTGCCAGAGCCCAGCTCCCAAATGGAAAACGTCCAGCGCCTGCTCCCACACCAAAGGGGCCAGGACTGCAAGCTGTTGCTGGCCCTCACCTTCCCTTGGCAGCCCTTCCACAGCCCCACAGACACTGCCGCTCTGAGCTTGCCAGTTACCTCAGGGTGCCGACGTCTTTCCCTTGCTCGCTCTCAGCACTGCCAGAGCCCAGCTCCCAAATGAAAACGTCCAGCGCCTGCTCCCACACCAAAGGGGCCAGGACTGCAAGCTGTTGCTGGCCCTCACCTTCCCTTGGCAGCCCTTCCACAGCCCCACAGACACTGCCGCTCTGAGCTTGCCAGCCACCTCAGGGTGCCGACGTCTTTCCCTTGCTCGCTCTCAGCGCTGCGAAAGCCCAGCTCCCAAATGGAAAACGTCCAGCGCCTGCTCCCACACCAAAGGGGCCAGGACTGCAAGCTGTTGCTGGCCCTCACCTTCCCTTGGCAGCCCTTCCACAGCCCCACAGACACTGGCGCTCTGAGCTTGCCAGTTACCTCAGGGTGCCGACGTCTTGCCCTTGCTCGCTCTCAGTCCTCCCAAAGCCCAGCACCCAAATGGAAAACGTCCAGCGCCTGCTCCCACACCAAAGGGGCCAGGACTGCAAGCTGTTGCTGGCCCTCACCTTCCCTTTGCAGCCCTTCCACAGCCCCACAGACACTGCCGCTCTGAGCTTGCCAGCCATCTCAGGGTGCCGACATCTTTCCCTTGCTCGCTCTCAGCGCTGCGAAAGTTCAGCTCCCAAATGAAAACGTTCAGCGCCTGCTCCCACACCAAAGGGGCCAGGACTGCAAGCTGTTGCTGGCCCTCACCTTCCCTTGGCAGCCCTTCCACAGCCCCACAGACACTGGCGCTCTGAGCTTGCCAGCCACCTCAGGGTGCCGACGTCTTTCCCTTGCTCGCTCTCAGCACTGCCAGAGCCCAGCTCCCAAATGAAAACGTCCAGCGCCTGCTCCCACACCAAAGGGGCCAGGACTGCAAGCTGTTGCTGGCCCTCACCTTCCCTTGGCAGCCCTTCCACAGCCCCACAGACACTGCCGCTCTGAGCTTGCCAGCCACCTCAGGGTGCCGACGTCTTTCCCTTGCTCGCTCTCAGCGCTGCGAAAGCCCAGCTCCCAAATGGAAAACGTCCAGCGCCTGCTCCCACACCAAAGGGGCCAGGACTGCAAGCTGTTGCTGGCCCTCACCTTCCCTTGGCAGCCCTTCCACAGCCCCACAGACACTGCCGCTCTGAGCTTGCCAGCCACCTCAGGGTGCCGACGTCTTTCCCTTGCTCGCTCTCAGTCCTCTGAAAGCCCAGCTCCCAAATGGAAAACGTCCAGCGCCTGCTCCCACACCAAAGGGGCCAGGACTGCAAGCTGTTGCTGGCCCTCACCTTCCCTTGGCAGCCCTTCCACAGCCCCACACACACTGCCGCTCTGAGCTTGCCAGCCACCTCAGGGTGCCGACGTCTTTCCGTTGCTCGCTCTCAGCGCTGCGAAAGGCCAGCTCCCAAATGGAAAACGTTCAGCGCCTGCTCCCACACCAAAGGGGCCAGGACTGCAAGCTGTTGCTGGCCCTCACCTTCCCTTGGCAGCCCTTCCACAGCCCCACAGACACTGGCGCTCTGAGCTTGCCAGCCACCTCAGGGTGCCGACGTCTTTCCGTTGCTCGCTCTCAGTCCTGCGAAAGCCCAGCTCCCAAATGGAAAACGTCCAGCGCCTGCTCCCACACCAAAGGGGCCAGGACTGCAAGCTGTTGCTGGCCCTCACCTTCCCTTGGCAGCCCTTCCACAGCCCCACAGACACTGCCGCTCTGAGCTTGCCAGCCACCTCAGGGTGCCGAAGTTGTTACCTTGCTCGCTCTCAGCACCGCCAGAGTCCAGCTCCCAAATGGAAAATGTCCAGCGCCTGCTCCCACACCAAAGGGGCCAGGACTGCAAGCTGTTGCTGGCCCTCACCTTCCCTTGGCAGCCCTTCCACAGCCCCACAGACACTGGCGCTCTGAGCTTGCCAGCCACCTCAGGGTGCCGACGTCTTTCCCTTGCTCGCTCTCAGTCCTCCCAAAGCCCAGCTCCCAAATGGAAAAAGTCCAGCGCCTGCTCCCACACCAAAGGGGCCAGGACTGCAAGCTGTTGCTGGCCCTCCCCTTCCCTTGGCAGCCCTTCCACAGCCCCACAGACACTGGCGCTCTGAGCTTGCCAGCCACCTCAGGGTGCCGACGTCTTTCCCTTGCTCGCTCTCAGTCCTCCGAAAGCCCAGCTCCCAAATGGAAAAAGTCCAGCGCCTGCTCCCACACCAAAGGGGCCAGGACTGCAAGCTGTTGCTGGCCCTCACCTTCCCTTGGCAGCCCTTCCACAGCCCCACAGACTCTGGCGCTCTGAGCTTGCCAGCCACCTCAGGGTGCCGACGTCTTTCCCTTGCTCGCTCTCAGTCCTGCGAAAGCCCAGCTCCCAAATGGAAAACGTCCAGCGCCTGCTCCCACACCAAAGGGGCCAGGACTGCAAGCTGTTGCTGGCCCTCACCTTCCCTTGGCAGCCCTTCCACAGCCCCACAGACACTGGCGCTCTGAGCTTGCCAGCCATCTCAGGGTGCCGACGTCTTGCCCTTGCTCGCTCTCAGGCCTGCGAAAGCCCAGCTCCCAAATGGAAAACGTCCAGCGCCTGCTCCCACACCAAAGGGGCCAGGACTGCAAGCTGTTGCTGGCCCTCACCTTCCCTTGGCAACCCTTCCACAGCCCCACAGACTCTGGCGCTCTGAGCTTGCCAGCCACCTCAGGGTGCCGACGTCTTGCCCTTGCTCGCTCTCAGTCCTCCGAAAGCCCAGCTCCCAAATGGAAAACGTCCAGCGCCTGCTCCCACACCAAAGGGGCCAGGACTGCAAGCTGTTGCTGGCCCTCACCTTCCCTTGGCAGCCCTTCCACAGCCCCACAGACACTGCCGCTCTGAGCTTGCCAGCCACCTCAGGGTGCCGAAGTTGTTGCCTTGCTCGCTCTCAGCACTGCCAGAGCCCAGCTCCCAAATGGAAAACGTCCAGCGCCTGCTCCCACACCAAAGGGGCCAGGACTGCAAGCTGTTGCTGGCCCTCACCTTCCCTTGGCAGCCCTTCCACAGCCCCACAGACACTGCCGCTCTGAGCTTGCCAGTTACCTCAGGGTGCCGACGTCTTTCCCTTGCTCGCTCTCAGCACTGCCAGAGCCCAGCTCCCAAATGAAAACGTCCAGCGCCTGCTCCCACACCAAAGGGGCCAGGACTGCAAGCTGTTGCTGGCCCTCACCTTCCCTTGGCAGCCCTTCCACAGCCCCACAGACACTGCCGCTCTGAGCTTGCCAGCCACCTCAGGGTGCCGACGTCTTTCCCTTGCTCGCTCTCAGCGCTGCGAAAGCCCAGCTCCCAAATGGAAAACGTCCAGCGCCTGCTCCCACACCAAAGGGGCCAGGACTGCAAGCTGTTGCTGGCCCTCACCTTCCCTTGGCAGCCCTTCCACAGCCCCACAGACACTGCCGCTCTGAGCTTGCCAGCCATCTCAGGGTGCCGACATCTTTCCCTTGCTCGCTCTCAGCGCTGCGAAAGTCCAGCTCCCAAATGAAAACGTTCAGCGCCTGCTCCCACACCAAAGGGGCCAGGACTGCAAGCTGTTGCTGGCCCTCACCTTCCCTTGGCAGCCCTTCCACAGCCCCACAGACACTGCCGCTCTGAGCTTGCCAGCCACCTCAGGGTGCCGAAGTTGTTGCCTTGCTCGCTCTCAGCACTGCCAGAGCCCAGCTCCCAAATGGAAAACGTCCAGCGCCTGCTCCCACACCAAAGGGGCCAGGACTGCAAGCTGTTGCTGGCCCTCACCTTCCCTTGGCAGCCCTTCCACAGCCCCACAGACACTGGCGCTCTGAGCTTGCCAGTTACCTCAGGGTGCCGACGTCTTGCCCTTGCTCGCTCTCAGTCCTCCCAAAGCCCAGCACCCAAATGGAAAACGTCCAGCGCCTGCTCCCACACCAAAGGGGCCAGGACTGCAAGCTGTTGCTGGCCCTCACCTTCCCTTTGCAGCCCTTCCACAGCCCCACAGACACTGCCGCTCTGAGCTTGCCAGCCATCTCAGGGTGCCGACATCTTTCCCTTGCTCGCTCTCAGCGCTGCGAAAGTTCAGCTCCCAAATGAAAACGTTCAGCGCCTGCTCCCACACCAAAGGGGCCAGGACTGCAAGCTGTTGCTGGCCCTCACCTTCCCTTGGCAGCCCTTCCACAGCCCCACAGACACTGGCGCTCTGAGCTTGCCAGCCACCTCAGGGTGCCGACGTCTTTCCCTTGCTCGCTCTCAGCACTGCCAGAGCCCAGCTCCCAAATGAAAACGTCCAGCGCCTGCTCCCACACCAAAGGGGCCAGGACTGCAAGCTGTTGCTGGCCCTCACCTTCCCTTGGCAGCCCTTCCACAGCCCCACAGACACTGCCGCTCTGAGCTTGCCAGCCACCTCAGGGTGCCGACGTCTTTCCCTTGCTCGCTCTCAGCGCTGCGAAAGCCCAGCTCCCAAATGGAAAACGTCCAGCGCCTGCTCCCACACCAAAGGGGCCAGGACTGCAAGCTGTTGCTGGCCCTCACCTTCCCTTGGCAGCCCTTCCACAGCCCCACAGACACTGCCGCTCTGAGCTTGCCAGCCACCTCAGGGTGCCGACGTCTTTCCCTTGCTCGCTCTCAGTCCTCTGAAAGCCCAGCTCCCAAATGGAAAACGTCCAGCGCCTGCTCCCACACCAAAGGGGCCAGGACTGCAAGCTGTTGCTGGCCCTCACCTTCCCTTGGCAGCCCTTCCACAGCCCCACACACACTGCCGCTCTGAGCTTGCCAGCCACCTCAGGGTGCCGACGTCTTTCCGTTGCTCGCTCTCAGCGCTGCGAAAGGCCAGCTCCCAAATGGAAAACGTTCAGCGCCTGCTCCCACACCAAAGGGGCCAGGACTGCAAGCTGTTGCTGGCCCTCACCTTCCCTTGGCAGCCCTTCCACAGCCCCACAGACACTGGCGCTCTGAGCTTGCCAGCCACCTCAGGGTGCCGACGTCTTTCCGTTGCTCGCTCTCAGTCCTGCGAAAGCCCAGCTCCCAAATGGAAAACGTCCAGCGCCTGCTCCCACACCAAAGGGGCCAGGACTGCAAGCTGTTGCTGGCCCTCACCTTCCCTTGGCAGCCCTTCCACAGCCCCACAGACACTGCCGCTCTGAGCTTGCCAGCCACCTCAGGGTGCCGAAGTTGTTACCTTGCTCGCTCTCAGCACCGCCAGAGTCCAGCTCCCAAATGGAAAATGTCCAGCGCCTGCTCCCACACCAAAGGGGCCAGGACTGCAAGCTGTTGCTGGCCCTCACCTTCCCTTGGCAGCCCTTCCACAGCCCCACAGACACTGGCGCTCTGAGCTTGCCAGCCACCTCAGGGTGCCGACGTCTTTCCCTTGCTCGCTCTCAGTCCTCCCAAAGCCCAGCTCCCAAATGGAAAAAGTCCAGCGCCTGCTCCCACACCAAAGGGGCCAGGACTGCAAGCTGTTGCTGGCCCTCCCCTTCCCTTGGCAGCCCTTCCACAGCCCCACAGACACTGGCGCTCTGAGCTTGCCAGCCACCTCAGGGTGCCGACGTCTTTCCCTTGCTCGCTCTCAGTCCTCCGAAAGCCCAGCTCCCAAATGGAAAAAGTCCAGCGCCTGCTCCCACACCAAAGGGGCCAGGACTGCAAGCTGTTGCTGGCCCTCACCTTCCCTTGGCAGCCCTTCCACAGCCCCACAGACTCTGGCGCTCTGAGCTTGCCAGTTACCTCAGGGTGCCGACGTCTTTCCCTTGCTCGCTCTCAGCACCGCCAGAGTCCAGCTCCCAAATGGAAAATGTCCAGCGCCTGCTCCCACACCAAAGGGGCCAGGACTGCAAGCTGTTGCTGGCCCTCACCTTCCCTTGGCAGCCCTTCCACAGCCCCACAGACACTGGCGCTCTGAGCTTGCCAGCCACCTCAGGGTGCCGACATCTTTCCGTTGCTCGCTCTCAGTCCTCCGAAAGCCAGGCTCCCAAATGGAAAACGTCCATCGCCTGCTCCCACACCAAAGGCGCCAGGACTGCAAGCTGTTGCTGGCCCTCACCTTCCCTTGGCAGCCCTTCCACAGCCCCACACACACTGCCGCTCTGAGCTTGCCAGCCATCTCAGGGTGCCGACATCTTTCCCTTGCTCGCTCTCAGCGCTGCGAAAGTCCAGCTCCCAAATGAAAACGTTCAGCGCCTGCTCCCACACCAAAGGGGCCAGGACTGCAAGCTGTTGCTGGCCCTCACCTTCCCTTGGCAGCCCTTCCACAGCCCCACAGACACTGGCGCTCTGAGCTTGCCAGCCACCTCAGGGTGCCGACGTCTTTCCCTTGCTCGCTCTCAGTCCTGCGAAAGCCCAGCTCCCAAATGGAAAACGTCCAGCGCCTGCTCCCACACCAAAGGGGCCAGGACTGCAAGCTGTTGCTGGCCCTCACCTTCCCTTGGCAGCCCTTCCACAGCCCCACAGACTCTGGCGCTCTGAGCTTGCCAGCCACCTCAGGGTGCCGACGTCTTTCCCTTGCTCGCTCTCAGTCCTGCGAAAGCCCAGCTCCCAAATGAAAACGTCCAGCGCCTGCTCCCACACCAAAGGGGCCAGGACTGCAAGCTGTTGCTGGCCCTCACCTTCCCTTGGCAGCCCTTCCACAGCCCCACAGACTCTGGCACTCTGAGCTTGCCAGCCACCTCAGGGTGCCGACGTCTTTCCCTTGCTCGCTCTCAGTCCTGCCAGAGCCCAGCTCCCAAATGGAAAACGTCCAGCGCCTGCTCCCACACCAAAGGGGCCAGGACTGCAAGCTGTTGCTGGCCCTCACCTTCCCTTGGCAGCCCTTCCACAGCCCCACAGACTCTGGCGCTCTGAGCTTGCCAGCCACCTCAGGGTGCCGACGTCTTTCCCTTGCTCGCTCTCAGTCCTGCGAAAGCCCAGCTCCCAAATGGAAAACGTCCAGCGCCTGCTCCCACACCAAAGGGGCCAGGACTGCAAGCTGTTGCTGGCCCTCACCTTCCCTTGGCAGCCCTTCCACAGCCCCACAGACACTGCCGCTCTGAGCTTGCCAGCCACCTCAGGGTGCCGAAGTTGTTGCCTTGCTCGCTCTCAGCACTGCCAGAGCCCAGCTCCCAAATGGAAAACGTCCAGCGCCTGCTCCCACACCAAAGGGGCCAGGACTGCAAGCTGTTGCTGGCCCTCACCTTCCCTTGGCAGCCCTTCCACAGCCCCACAGACACTGGCGCTCTGAGCTTGCCAGTTACCTCAGGGTGCCGACGTCTTGCCCTTGCTCGCTCTCAGTCCTCCCAAAGCCCAGCACCCAAATGGAAAACGTCCAGCGCCTGCTCCCACACCAAAGGGGCCAGGACTGCAAGCTGTTGCTGGCCCTCACCTTCCCTTTGCAGCCCTTCCACAGCCCCACAGACACTGCCGCTCTGAGCTTGCCAGCCATCTCAGGGTGCCGACATCTTTCCCTTGCTCGCTCTCAGCGCTGCGAAAGTTCAGCTCCCAAATGAAAACGTTCAGCGCCTGCTCCCACACCAAAGGGGCCAGGACTGCAAGCTGTTGCTGGCCCTCACCTTCCCTTGGCAGCCCTTCCACAGCCCCACAGACACTGGCGCTCTGAGCTTGCCAGCCACCTCAGGGTGCCGACGTCTTTCCCTTGCTCGCTCTCAGCACTGCCAGAGCCCAGCTCCCAAATGAAAACGTCCAGCGCCTGCTCCCACACCAAAGGGGCCAGGACTGCAAGCTGTTGCTGGCCCTCACCTTCCCTTGGCAGCCCTTCCACAGCCCCACAGACACTGCCGCTCTGAGCTTGCCAGCCACCTCAGGGTGCCGACGTCTTTCCCTTGCTCGCTCTCAGCGCTGCGAAAGCCCAGCTCCCAAATGGAAAACGTCCAGCGCCTGCTCCCACACCAAAGGGGCCAGGACTGCAAGCTGTTGCTGGCCCTCACCTTCCCTTGGCAGCCCTTCCACAGCCCCACAGACACTGCCGCTCTGAGCTTGCCAGCCACCTCAGGGTGCCGACGTCTTTCCCTTGCTCGCTCTCAGTCCTCTGAAAGCCCAGCTCCCAAATGGAAAACGTCCAGCGCCTGCTCCCACACCAAAGGGGCCAGGACTGCAAGCTGTTGCTGGCCCTCACCTTCCCTTGGCAGCCCTTCCACAGCCCCACACACACTGCCGCTCTGAGCTTGCCAGCCACCTCAGGGTGCCGACGTCTTTCCGTTGCTCGCTCTCAGCGCTGCGAAAGGCCAGCTCCCAAATGGAAAACGTTCAGCGCCTGCTCCCACACCAAAGGGGCCAGGACTGCAAGCTGTTGCTGGCCCTCACCTTCCCTTGGCAGCCCTTCCACAGCCCCACAGACACTGGCGCTCTGAGCTTGCCAGCCACCTCAGGGTGCCGACGTCTTTCCGTTGCTCGCTCTCAGTCCTGCGAAAGCCCAGCTCCCAAATGGAAAACGTCCAGCGCCTGCTCCCACACCAAAGGGGCCAGGACTGCAAGCTGTTGCTGGCCCTCACCTTCCCTTGGCAGCCCTTCCACAGCCCCACAGACACTGCCGCTCTGAGCTTGCCAGCCACCTCAGGGTGCCGAAGTTGTTACCTTGCTCGCTCTCAGCACCGCCAGAGTCCAGCTCCCAAATGGAAAATGTCCAGCGCCTGCTCCCACACCAAAGGGGCCAGGACTGCAAGCTGTTGCTGGCCCTCACCTTCCCTTGGCAGCCCTTCCACAGCCCCACAGACACTGGCGCTCTGAGCTTGCCAGCCACCTCAGGGTGCCGACGTCTTTCCCTTGCTCGCTCTCAGTCCTCCCAAAGCCCAGCTCCCAAATGGAAAAAGTCCAGCGCCTGCTCCCACACCAAAGGGGCCAGGACTGCAAGCTGTTGCTGGCCCTCCCCTTCCCTTGGCAGCCCTTCCACAGCCCCACAGACACTGGCGCTCTGAGCTTGCCAGCCACCTCAGGGTGCCGACGTCTTTCCCTTGCTCGCTCTCAGTCCTCCGAAAGCCCAGCTCCCAAATGGAAAAAGTCCAGCGCCTGCTCCCACACCAAAGGGGCCAGGACTGCAAGCTGTTGCTGGCCCTCACCTTCCCTTGGCAGCCCTTCCACAGCCCCACAGACTCTGGCGCTCTGAGCTTGCCAGTTACCTCAGGGTGCCGACGTCTTTCCCTTGCTCGCTCTCAGCACCGCCAGAGTCCAGCTCCCAAATGGAAAATGTCCAGCGCCTGCTCCCACACCAAAGGGGCCAGGACTGCAAGCTGTTGCTGGCCCTCACCTTCCCTTGGCAGCCCTTCCACAGCCCCACAGACACTGGCGCTCTGAGCTTGCCAGCCACCTCAGGGTGCCGACATCTTTCCGTTGCTCGCTCTCAGTCCTCCGAAAGCCAGGCTCCCAAATGGAAAACGTCCATCGCCTGCTCCCACACCAAAGGCGCCAGGACTGCAAGCTGTTGCTGGCCCTCACCTTCCCTTGGCAGCCCTTCCACAGCCCCACACACACTGCCGCTCTGAGCTTGCCAGCCATCTCAGGGTGCCGACATCTTTCCCTTGCTCGCTCTCAGCGCTGCGAAAGTCCAGCTCCCAAATGAAAACGTTCAGCGCCTGCTCCCACACCAAAGGGGCCAGGACTGCAAGCTGTTGCTGGCCCTCACCTTCCCTTGGCAGCCCTTCCACAGCCCCACAGACACTGGCGCTCTGAGCTTGCCAGCCACCTCAGGGTGCCGACGTCTTTCCCTTGCTCGCTCTCAGTCCTGCGAAAGCCCAGCTCCCAAATGGAAAACGTCCAGCGCCTGCTCCCACACCAAAGGGGCCAGGACTGCAAGCTGTTGCTGGCCCTCACCTTCCCTTGGCAGCCCTTCCACAGCCCCACAGACTCTGGCGCTCTGAGCTTGCCAGCCACCTCAGGGTGCCGACGTCTTTCCCTTGCTCGCTCTCAGTCCTGCGAAAGCCCAGCTCCCAAATGAAAACGTCCAGCGCCTGCTCCCACACCAAAGGGGCCAGGACTGCAAGCTGTTGCTGGCCCTCACCTTCCCTTGGCAGCCCTTCCACAGCCCCACAGACTCTGGCACTCTGAGCTTGCCAGCCACCTCAGGGTGCCGACGTCTTTCCCTTGCTCGCTCTCAGTCCTGCCAGAGCCCAGCTCCCAAATGGAAAACGTCCAGCGCCTGCTCCCACACCAAAGGGGCCAGGACTGCAAGCTGTTGCTGGCCCTCACCTTCCCTTGGCAGCCCTTCCACAGCCCCACAGACTCTGGCGCTCTGAGCTTGCCAGCCACCTCAGGGTGCCGACGTCTTTCCCTTGCTCGCTCTCAGTCCTGCGAAAGCCCAGCTCCCAAATGGAAAACGTCCAGCGCCTGCTCCCACACCAAAGGGGCCAGGACTGCAAGCTGTTGCTGGCCCTCACCTTCCCTTGGCAGCCCTTCCACAGCCCCACAGACACTGCCGCTCTGAGCTTGCCAGCCACCTCAGGGTGCCGACGTCTTTCCCTTGCTCGCTCTCAGTCCTGCGAAAGCCCAGCTCCCAAATGGAAAAAGTCCAGCGCCTGCTCCCACACCAAAGGGGCCAGGACTGCAAGCTGTTGCTGGCCCTCACCTTCCCTTGGCAGCCCTTCCACAGCCCCACAGACACTGGCGCTCTGAGCTTGCCAGCCATCTCAGGGTGCCGACGTCTTGCCCTTGCTCGCTCTCAGGCCTGCGAAAGCCCAGCTCCCAAATGGAAAACGTCCAGCGCCTGCTCCCACACCAAAGGGGCCAGGACTGCAAGCTGTTGCTGGCCCTCACCTTCCCTTGGCAGCCCTTCCACAGCCCCACAGACTCTGGCGCTCTGAGATTGCCAGCCACCTCAGGGTGCCGACGTCTTGCCCTTGCTCGCTCTCAGTCCTCCGAAAGCCCAGCTCCCAAATGGAAAACGTCCAGCGCCTGCTCCCACACCAAAGGGGCCAGGACTGCAAGCTGTTGCTGGCCCCCACCTTCCCTTGGCAGCCCTTCCACAGCCCCACAGACACTGCCGCTCTGAGCTTGCCAGCCACCTCAGGGTGCCGAAGTTGTTGCCTTGCTCGCTCTCAGCACTGCCAGAGCCCAGCTCCCAAATGGAAAACGTCCAGCGCCTGCTCCCACACCAAAGGGGCCAGGACTGCAAGCTGTTGCTGGCCCTCACCTTCCCTTGGCAGCCCTTCCACAGCCCCACAGACACTGCCGCTCTGAGCTTGCCAGTTACCTCAGGGTGCCGACGTCTTTCCCTTGCTCGCTCTCAGCACTGCCAGAGCCCAGCTCCCAAATGAAAACGTCCAGCGCCTGCTCCCACACCAAAGGGGCCAGGACTGCAAGCTGTTGCTGGCCCTCACCTTCCCTTGGCAGCCCTTCCACAGCCCCACAGACACTGCCGTTCTGAGCTTGCCAGCCAACTCAGGGTGCCGACGTCTTTCCCTTGCTCGCTCTCAGCGCTGCGAAAGCCCAGCTCCCAAATGGAAAACGTCCAGCGCCTGCTCCCACACCAAAGGGGCCAGGACTGCAAGCTGTTGCTGGCCCTCACCTTCCCTTGGCAGCCCTTCCACAGCCCCACAGACACTGCCGCTCTGAGCTTGCCAGCCATCTCAGGGTGCCGACATCTTTCCCTTGCTCGCTCTCAGCGCTGCGAAAGTCCAGCTCCCAAATGAAAACGTTCAGCGCCTGCTCCCACACCAAAGGGGCCAGGACTGCAAGCTGTTGCTGGCCCTCACCTTCCCTTGGCAGCCCTTCCACAGCCCCACAGACACTGCCGCTCTGAGCTTGCCAGCCACCTCAGGGTGCCGAAGTTGTTGCCTTGCTCGCTCTCAGCACTGCCAGAGCCCAGCTCCCAAATGGAAAACGTCCAGCGCCTGCTCCCACACCAAAGGGGCCAGGACTGCAAGCTGTTGCTGGCCCTCACCTTCCCTTGGCAGCCCTTCCACAGCCCCACAGACACTGGCGCTCTGAGCTTGCCAGTTACCTCAGGGTGCCGACGTCTTGCCCTTGCTCGCTCTCAGTCCTCCGAAAGCCCAGCACCCAAATGGAAAACGTCCAGCGCCTGCTCCCACACCAAAGGGGCCAGGACTGCAAGCTGTTGCTGGCCCTCACCTTCCCTTTGCAGCCCTTCCACAGCCCCACAGACACTGCCGCTCTGAGCTTGCCAGCCATCTCAGGGTGCCGACATCTTTCCCTTGCTCGCTCTCAGCGCTGCGAAAGTCCAGCTCCCAAATGAAAACGTTCAGCGCCTGCTCCCACACCAAAGGGGCCAGGACTGCAAGCTGTTGCTGGCCCTCACCTTCCCTTGGCAGCCCTTCCACAGCCCCACAGACACTGGCGCTCTGAGCTTGCCAGCCACCTCAGGGTGCCGACGTCTTTCCCTTGCTCGCTCTCAGCACTGCCAGAGCCCAGCTCCCAAATGAAAACGTCCAGCGCCTGCTCCCACACCAAAGGGGCCAGGACTGCAAGCTGTTGCTGGCCCTCACCTTCCCTTGGCAGCCCTTCCACAGCCCCACAGACACTGCCGCTCTGAGCTTGCCAGCCACCTCAGGGTGCCGACGTCTTTCCCTTGCTCGCTCTCAGCGCTGCGAAAGCCCAGCTCCCAAATGGAAAACGTCCAGCGCCTGCTCCCACACCAAAGGGGCCAGGACTGCAAGCTGTTGCTGGCCCTCACCTTCCCTTGGCAGCCCTTCCACAGCCCCACAGACACTGCCGCTCTGAGCTTGCCAGCCATCTCAGGGTGCCGACATCTTTCCCTTGCTCGCTCTCAGCGCTGCGAAAGTCCAGCTCCCAAATGAAAACGTTCAGCGCCTGCTCCCACACCAAAGGGGCCAGGACTGCAAGCTGTTGCTGGCCCTCACCTTCCCTTGGCAGCCCTTCCACAGCCCCACAGACACTGGCACTCTGAGCTTGCCAGCCACCTCAGGGTGCCGACGTCTTTCCCTTGCTCGCTCTCAGTCCTGCCAGAGCCCAGCTCCCAAATGGAAAACGTCCAGCGCCTGCTCCCACACCAAAGGGGCCAGGACTGCAAGCTGTTGCTGGCCCTCACCTTCCCTTGGCAGCCCTTCCACAGCCCCACAGACTCTGGCGCTCTGAGCTTGCCAGCCACCTCAGGGTGCCGACGTCTTTCCCTTGCTCGCTCTCAGTCCTGCGAAAGCCCAGCTCCCAAATGGAAAACGTCCAGCGCCTGCTCCCACACCAAAGGGGCCAGGACTGCAAGCTGTTGCTGGCCCTCACCTTCCCTTGGCAGCCCTTCCACAGCCCCACAGACACTGCCGCTCTGAGCTTGCCAGCCACCTCAGGGTGCCGACGTCTTTCCCTTGCTCGCTCTCAGTCCTGCGAAAGCCCAGCTCCCAAATGGAAAACGTCCAGCGCCTGCTCCCACACCAAAGGGGCCAGGACTGCAAGCTGTTGCTGGCCCTCACCTTCCCTTGGCAGCCCTTCCACAGCCCCACAGACACTGGCGCTCTGAGCTTGCCAGCCATCTCAGGGTGCCGACGTCTTGCCCTTGCTCGCTCTCAGGCCTGCGAAAGCCCAGCTCCCAAATGGAAAACGTCCAGCGCCTGCTCCCACACCAAAGGGGCCAGGACTGCAAGCTGTTGCTGGCCCTCACCTTCCCTTGGCAACCCTTCCACAGCCCCACAGACTCTGGCGCTCTGAGCTTGCCAGCCACCTCAGGGTGCCGACGTCTTGCCCTTGCTCGCTCTCAGTCCTCCGAAAGCCCAGCTCCCAAATGGAAAACGTCCAGCGCCTGCTCCCACACCAAAGGGGCCAGGACTGCAAGCTGTTGCTGGCCCTCACCTTCCCTTGGCAGCCCTTCCACAGCCCCACAGACACTGGCGCTCTGAGCTTGCCAGCCACCTCAGGGTGCCGAAGTTGTTGCCTTGCTCGCTCTCATCACTGCCAGAGCCCAGCTCCCAAATGGAAACCGTCCAGCGCCTGCTCCCACACCAAAGGGGCCAGGACTGCAAGCTGTTGCTGGCCCTCACCTTCCCTTGGCAGCCCTTCCACAGCCCCACAGACACTGCCGCTCTGAGCTTGCCAGTTACCTCAGGGTGCCGACGTCTTTCCCTTGCTCGCTCTCAGCACTGCCAGAGCCCAGCTCCCAAATGAAAACGTCCAGCGCCTGCTCCCACACCAAAGGGGCCAGGACTGCAAGCTGTTGCTGGCCCTCACCTTCCCTTGGCAGCCCTTCCACAGCCCCACAGACACTGCCGCTCTGAGCTTGCCAGCCACCTCAGGGTGCCGACGTCTTTCCCTTGCTCGCTCTCAGCACTGCGAAAGCCCAGCTCCCAAATGGAAAACGTCCAGCGCCTGCTCCCACACCAAAGGGGCCAGGACTGCAAGCTGTTGCTGGCCCTCACCTTCCCTTGGCAGCCCTTCCACAGCCCCACAGACACTGCCGCTCTGAGCTTGCCAGCCATCTCAGGGTGCCGACATCTTTCCCTTGCTCGCTCTCAGCGCTGCGAAAGTCCAGCTCCCAAATGAAAACGTTCAGCGCCTGCTCCCACACCAAAGGGGCCAGGACTGCAAGCTGTTGCTGGCCCTCACCTTCCCTTGGCAGCCCTTCCACAGCCCCACAGACACTGCCGCTCTGAGCTTGCCAGCCACCTCAGGGTGCCGAAGTTGTTGCCTTGCTCGCTCTCAGCACTGCCAGAGCCCAGCTCCCAAATGGAAAACGTCCAGCGCCTGCTCCCACACCAAAGGGGCCAGGACTGCAAGCTGTTGCTGGCCCTCACCTTCCCTTGGCAGCCCTTCCACAGCCCCACAGACACTGGCGCTCTGAGCTTGCCAGTTACCTCAGGGTGCCGACGTCTTTCCCTTGCTCGCTCTCAGTCCTCCGAAAGCCCAGCACCCAAATGGAAAACGTCCAGCGCCTGCTCCCACACCAAAGGGGCCAGGACTGCAAGCTGTTGCTGGCCCTCACCTTCCCTTTGCAGCCCTTCCACAGCCCCACAGACACTGCCGCTCTGAGCTTGCCAGCCATCTCAGGGTGCCGACATCTTTCCCTTGCTCGCTCTCAGCGCTGCGAAAGTCCAGCTCCCAAATGAAAACGTTCAGCGCCTGCTCCCACACCAAAGGGGCCAGGACTGCAAGCTGTTGCTGGCCCTCACCTTCCCTTGGCAGCCCTTCCACAGCCCCACAGACACTGGCGCTCTGAGCTTGCCAGCCACCTCAGGGTGCCGACGTCTTTCCCTTGCTCGCTCTCAGCACTGCCAGAGCCCAGCTCCCAAATGAAAACGTCCAGCGCCTGCTCCCACACCAAAGGGGCCAGGACTGCAAGCTGTTGCTG
This sequence comes from Aptenodytes patagonicus, assembly GCF_965638725.1. Lineage (NCBI taxonomy): Eukaryota > Metazoa > Chordata > Aves > Sphenisciformes > Spheniscidae > Aptenodytes > Aptenodytes patagonicus. Next base: position 777,573 of record NW_027472005.1, read on the forward strand.
GCCCTCACCTTCCCTTGGCAGCCCTTCCACAGCCCCACAGACACTGCCGCTCTGAGCTTGCCAGCCACCTCAGGGTGCCGACGTCTTTCCCTTGCTCGCTCTCAGCGCTGCGAAAGCCCAGCTCCCAAATGGAAAACGTCCAGCGCCTGCTCCCACACCAAAGGGGCCAGGACTGCAAGCTGTTGCTGGCCCTCACCTTCCCTTGGCAGCCCTTCCACAGCCCCACAGACACTGCCGCTCTGAGCTTGCCAGCCATCTCAGGGTGCGGACATCTTTCCCTTGCTCGCTCTCAGCGCTGCGAAAGTCCAGCTCCCAAATGAAAACGTTCAGCGCCTGCTCCCACACCAAAGGGGCCAGGACTGCAAGCTGTTGCTGGCCCTCACCTTCCCTTGGCAGCCCTTCCACAGCCCCACAGACACTGCCGCTCTGAGCTTGCCAGCCACCTCAGGGTGCCGAAGTTGTTGCCTTGCTCGCTCTCAGCACTGCCAGAGCCCAGCTCCCAAATGGAAAACGTCCAGCGCCTGCTCCCACACCAAAGGGGCCAGGACTGCAAGCTGTTGCTGGCCCTCACCTTCCCTTGGCAGCCCTTCCACAGCCCCACAGACACTGCCGCTCTGAGCTTGCCAGCCACCTCAGGGTGCCGACGTCTTTCCCTTGCTCGCTCTCAGTCCTCCGAAAGCCCAGCACCCAAATGGAAAACGTCCAGCGCCTGCTCCCACACCAAAGGGGCCAGGACTGCAAGCTGTTGCTGGCCCTCACCTTCCCTTTGCAGCCCTTCCACAGCCCCACAGACACTGCCGCTCTGAGCTTGCCAGCCACCTCAGGGTGCCGACGTCTTGCCCTTGCTCGCTCTCAGCGCTGCGAAAGCCCAGCTCCCAAATGGAAAACGTCCAGCGCCTGCTCCCACACCAAAGGGGCCAGGACTGCAAGCTGTTGCTGGCCCTCACCTTCCCTTGGCAGCCCTTCCACAGCCCCACAGACACTGGCGCTCTGAGCTTGCCAGCCACCTCAGGGTGCCGACGTCTTGCCCTTGCTCGCTCTCAGTCCTGCGAAAGCCCAGCTCCCAAATGAAAACGTTCAGCGCCTGCTCCCACACCAAAGGGGCCAGGACTGCAAGCTGTTGCTGGCCCTCACCTTCCCTTGGCAGCCCTTCCACAGCCCCACAGACACTGGCGCTCTGAGCTTGCCAGCCACCTCAGGGTGCCGACGTCTTTCCCTTGCTCGTTCTCAGTCCTCCGAAAGCCCAGCTCCCAAATGGAAAACGTCCAGCGCCTGCTCCCACACCAAAGGGGCCAGGACTGCAAGCTGTTGCTGGCCCTCACCTTCCCTTTGCAGCCCTTCCACAGCCCCACAGACACTGCCGCTCTGAGCTTGCCAGCCATCTCAGGGTGCCGACATCTTTCCCTTGCTCGCTCTCAGCGCTGCGAAAGTCCAGCTCCCAAATGAAAACGTTCAGCGCCTGCTCCCACACCAAAGGGGCCAGGACTGCAAGCTGTTGCTGGCCCTCACCTTCCCTTGGCAGCCCTTCCACAGCCCCACAGACACTGGCGCTCTGAGCTTGCCAGCCACCTCAGGGTGCCGACGTCTTTCCCTTGCTCGCTCTCAGCACTGCCAGAGCCCAGCTCCCAAATGAAAACGTCCAGCGCCTGCTCCCACACCAAAGGGGCCAGGACTGCAAGCTGTTGCTGGCCCTCACCTTCCCTTGGCAGCCCTTCCACAGCCCCACAGACACTGCCGCTCTGAGCTTGCCAGCCACCTCAGGGTGCCGACGTCTTTCCCTTGCTCGCTCTCAGCGCTGCGAAAGCCCAGCTCCCAAATGGAAAACGTCCAGCGCCTGCTCCCACACCAAAGGGGCCAGGACTGCAAGCTGTTGCTGGCCCTCACCTTCCCTTGGCAGCCCTTCCACAGCCCCACAGACACTGCCGCTCTGAGCTTGCCAGCCATCTCAGGGTGCCGACATCTTTCCCTTGCTCGCTCTCAGCGCTGCGAAAGTCCAGCTCCCAAATGAAAACGTTCAGCGCCTGCTCCCACACCAAAGGGGCCAGGACTGCAAGCTGTTGCTGGCCCTCACCTTCCCTTGGCAGCCCTTCCACAGCCCCACAGACACTGCCGCTCTGAGCTTGCCAGCCACCTCAGGGTGCCGAAGTTGTTGCCTTGCTCGCTCTCAGCACTGCCAGAGCCCAGCTCCCAAATGGAAAACGTCCAGCGCCTGCTCCCACACCAAAGGGGCCAGGACTGCAAGCTGTTGCTGGCCCTCACCTTCCCTTGGCAGCCCTTCCACAGCCCCACAGACACTGCCGCTCTGAGCTTGCCAGCCACCTCAGGGTGCCGACGTCTTGCCCTTGCTCGCTCTCAGTCCTCCGAAAGCCCAGCACCCAAATGGAAAACGTCCAGCGCCTGCTCCCACACCAAAGGGGCCAGGACTGCAAGCTGTTGCTGGCCCTCACCTTCCCTTTGCAGCCCTTCCACAGCCCCACAGACACTGCCGCTCTGAGCTTGCCAGCCACCTCAGGGTGCCGACGTCTTGCCCTTGCTCGCTCTCAGCGCTGCGAAAGCCCAGCTCCCAAATGGAAAACGTCCAGCGCCTGCTCCCACACCAAAGGGGCCAGGACTGCAAGCTGTTGCTGGCCCTCACCTTCCCTTGGCAGCCCTTCCACAGCCCCACAGACACTGGCGCTCTGAGCTTGCCAGCCACCTCAGGGTGCCGACGTCTTGCCCTTGCTCGCTCTCAGTCCTGCGAAAGCCCAGCTCCCAAATTCAAAACGTCCAGCGCCTGCTCCCACACCAAAGGGGCCAGGACTGCAAGCTGTTGCTGGCCCTCACCTTCCCTTGGCAGCCCTTCCACAGCCCCACAGACACTGCCGCTCTGAGCTTGCCAGCCACCTCAGGGTGCCGACGTCTTGCCCTTGCTCGCTCTCAGTCCTCCCAAAGCCCAGCTCCCAAATTCAAAACGTCCAGCGCCTGCTCCCACACCAAAGGGGCCAGGACTGCAAGCTGTTGCTGGCCCTCACCTTCCCTTGGCAACCCTTCCACAGCCCCACAGACACTGCCGCTCTGAGCTTGCCAGCCACCTCAGGGTGCCGACGTCTTTCCGTTACTCGCTCTCAGTCCTGCGAAAGCCCAGCTCCCAAATGGAAAAAGTCCAGCGCCTGCTCCCACACCAAAGGGGCCAGGACTGCAAGCTGTTGCTGGCCCTCACCTTCCCTTTGCAGCCCTTCCACAGCCCCACAGACACTGCCGCTCTGAGCTTGCCAGCCACCTCAGGGTGCCGACGTCTTTCCCTTGCTCGCTCTCAGTCCTGCGAAAGCCCAGCTCCCAAATGGAAAACGTCCAGCGCCTGCTCCCACACCAAAGGGGCCAGGACTGCAAGCTGTTGCTGGCCCTCACCTTCCCTTGGCAGCCCTTCCACAGCCCCACAGACACTGGCGCTCTGAGCTTGCCAGTTACCTCAGGGTGCCGACGTCTTTCCCTTGCTCGCTCTCAGCACTGCCAGAGCCCAGCTCCCAAATGAAAACGTCCAGCGCCTGCTCCCACACCAAAGGGGCCAGGACTGCAAGCTGTTGCTGGCCCTCCCCTTCCCTTGGCAGCCCTTCCACAGCCCCACAGACACTGGCGCTCTGAGCTTGCCAGCCACCTCAGGGTGCTGACGTCTTTCCGTTGCTCGCTCTCAGTCCTCCGAAAGCCCAGCTCCCAAATGGAAAACGTCCAGCGCCTGCTCCCACACCAAAGGGGCCAGGACTGCAAGCTGTTGCTGGCCCTCACCTTCCCTTGGCAGCCCTTCCACAGCCCCACAGACACTGCCGCTCTGAGCTTGCCAGCCACATCACAGGGACAACGTCTTTCCCTTGCTTGCTCTCAGTCCTCCGAAAGCCCAGCTCCCAAATGGAAAACGTCCAGCGCCTGCTCCCACACCAAAGGGGCCAGGACTGCAAGCTGTTGCTGGCCCTCACCTTCCCTTGGCAGCCCTTCCACAGCCCCACAGACACTGCCGCTCTGAGCTTGCCAGCCATCTCAGGGTGCCGACATCTTTCCCTTGCTCGCTCTCAGCGCTGCGAAAGTCCAGCTCCCAAATGAAAACGTTCAGCGCCTGCTCCCACACCAAAGGGGCCAGGACTGCAAGCTGTTGCTGGCCCTCACCTTCCCTTGGCAGCCCTTCCACAGCCCCACAGACACTGGCGCTCTGAGCTTGCCAGCCACCTCAGGGTGCCGACGTCTTTCCCTTGCTCGCTCTCAGTCCTGCGAAAGCCCAGCTCCCAAATGGAAAACGTCCAGCGCCTGCTCCCACACCAAAGGGGCCAGGACTGCAAGCTGTTGCTGGCCCTCACCTTCCCTTGGCAGCCCTTCCACAGCCCCACAGACTCTGGCGCTCTGAGCTTGCCAGCCACCTCAGGGTGCCGACGTCTTTCCCTTGCTCGCTCTCAGTCCTGCGAAAGCCCAGCTCCCAAATGAAAACGTCCAGCGCCTGCTCCCACACCAAAGGGGCCAGGACTGCAAGCTGTTGCTGGCCCTCACCTTCCCTTGGCAGCCCTTCCACAGCCCCACAGACACTGGCACTCTGAGCTTGCCTGCCACCTCAGGGTGCCGACGTCTTTCCCTTGCTCGCTCTCAGTCCTGCCAGAGCCCAGCTCCCAAATGGAAAACGTCCAGCGCCTGCTCCCACACCAAAGGGGCCAGGACTGCAAGCTGTTGCTGGCCCTCACCTTCCCTTGGCAGCCCTTCCACAGCCCCACAGACTCTGGCGCTCTGAGCTTGCCAGCCACCTCAGGGTGCCGACGTCTTTCCCTTGCTCGCTCTCAGTCCTCCCAAAGCCCAGCTCCCAAATTCAAAACGTCCAGCGCCTGCTCCCACACCAAAGGGGCCAGGACTGCAAGCTGTTGCTGGCCCTCACCTTCCCTTGGCAGCCCTTCCACAGCCCCACAGACACTGGCGCTCTGAGCTTGCCAGCCACCTCAGGGTGCCGACGTCTTGCCCTTGCTCGCTCTCAGTCCTCCCAAAGCCCAGCTCCCAAATGGGAAACGTCCAGCGCCTGCTCCCACACCAAAGGGGCCAGGACTGCAAGCTGTTGCTGGCCCTCACCTTCCCTTGGCAGCCCTTCCACAGCCCCACAGACACTGGCGCTCTGAGCTTGCCAGCCATCTCAGGGTGCCGACGTCTTGCCCTTGCTCGCTCTCAGGCCTGCGAAAGCCCAGCTCCCAAGTGGAAAACGTCCAGCGCCTGCTCCCACACCAAAGGGGCCAGGACTGCAAGCTGTTGCTGGCCCTCACCTTCCCTTGGCAGCCCTTCCACAGCCCCACAGACACTGCCGCTCTGAGCTTGCCAGCCACCTCAGGGTGCCGAAGTTGTTGCCTTGCTCGCTCTCAGCACTGCCAGAGCCCAGCTCCCAAATGGAAAACGTCCAGCGCCTGCTCCCACACCAAAGGGGCCAGGACTGCAAGCTGTTGCTGGCCCTCACCTTCCCTTGGCAGCCCTTCCACAGCCCCACAGACACTGCCGCTCTGAGCTTGCCAGTTACCTCAGGGTGCCGACGTCTTTCCCTTGCTCGCTCTCAGCACTGCCAGAGCCCAGCTCCCAAATGAAAACGTCCAGCGCCTGCTCCCACACCAAAGGGGCCAGGACTGCAAGCTGTTGCTGGCCCTCACCTTCCCTTGGCAGCCCTTCCACAGCCCCACAGACACTGCCGCTCTGAGCTTGCCAGCCACCTCAGGGTGCCGACGTCTTGCCCTTGCTCGCTCTCAGCGCTGCGAAAGCCCAGCTCCCAAATGGAAAACGTCCAGCGCCTGCTCCCACACCAAAGGGGCCAGGACTGCAAGCTGTTGCTGGCCCTCACCTTCCCTTGGCAGCCCTTCCACAGCCCCACAGACACTGCCGCTCTGAGCTTGCCAGCCATCTCAGGGTGCCGACATCTTTCCCTTGCTCGCTCTCAGCGCTGCGAAAGTCCAGCTCCCAAATGAAAACGTTCAGCGCCTGCTCCCACACCAAAGGGGCCAGGACTGCAAGCTGTTGCTGGCCCTCACCTTCCCTTGGCAGCCCTTCCACAGCCCCACAGACACTGCCGCTCTGAGCTTGCCAGCCACCTCAGGGTGCCGAAGTTGTTGCCTTGCTCGCTCTCAGCACTGCCAGAGCCCAGCTCCCAAATGGAAAACGTCCAGCGCCTGCTCCCACACCAAAGGGGCCAGGACTGCAAGCTGTTGCTGGCCCTCACCTTCCCTTGGCAGCCCTTCCACAGCCCCACAGACACTGGCGCTCTGAGCTTGCCAGTTACCTCAGGGTGCCGACGTCTTTCCCTTGCTCGCTCTCAGTGCTCCGAAAGCCCAGCACCCAAATGGAAAACGTCCAGCGCCTGCTCCCACACCAAAGGGGCCAGGACTGCAAGCTGTTGCTGGCCCTCACCTTCCCTTTGCAGCCCTTCCACAGCCCCACAGACACTGCCGCTCTGAGCTTGCCAGCCATCTCAGGGTACCGACATCTTTCCCTTGCTCGCTCTCAGCGCTGCGAAAGTCCAGCTCCCAAATGAAAACGTTCAGCGCCTGCTCCCACACCAAAGGGGCCAGGACTGCAAGCTGTTGCTGGCCCTCACCTTCCCTTGGCAGCCCTTCCACAGCCCCACAGACACTGGCGCTCTGAGCTTGCCAGCCACCTCAGGGTGCCGACGTCTTTCCCTTGCTCGCTCTCAGCACTGCCAGAGCCCAGCTCCCAAATGAAAACGTCCAGCGCCTGCTCCCACACCAAAGGGGCCAGGACTGCAAGCTGTTGCTGGCCCTCACCTTCCCTTGGCAGCCCTTCCACAGCCCCACAGACACTGCCGCTCTGAGCTTGCCAGCCACCTCAGGGTGCCGACGTCTTTCCCTTGCTCGCTCTCAGCGCTGCGAAAGCCCAGCTCCCAAATGGAAAACGTCCAGCGCCTGCTCCCACACCAAAGGGGCCAGGACTGCAAGCTGTTGCTGGCCCTCACCTTCCCTTGGCAGCCCTTCCACAGCCCCACAGACACTGCCGCTCTGAGCTTGCCAGCCATCTCAGGGTGCCGACATCTTTCCCTTGCTCGCTCTCACCGCTGCGAAAGTCCAGCTCCCAAATGAAAACGTTCAGCGCCTGCTCCCACACCAAAGGGGCCAGGACTGCAAGCTGTTGCTGGCCCTCACCTTCCCTTGGCAGCCCTTCCACAGCCCCACAGACACTGCCGCTCTGAGCTTGCCAGCCACCTCAGGGTGCCGAAGTTGTTGCCTTGCTCGCTCTCAGCACTGCCAGAGCCCAGCTCCCAAATGGAAAACGTCCAGCGCCTGCTCCCACACCAAAGGGGCCAGGACTGCAAGCTGTTGCTGGCCCTCACCTTCCCTTGGCAGCCCTTCCACAGCCCCACAGACACTGCCGCTCTGAGCTTGCCAGCCACCTCAGGGTGCCGACGTCTTTCCCTTGCTCGCTCTCAGTCCTCCGAAAGCCCAGCACCCAAATGGAAAACGTCCAGCGCCTGCTCCCACACCAAAGGGGCCAGGACTGCAAGCTGTTGCTGGCCCTCACCTTCCCTTGGCAGCCCTTCCACAGCCCCACAGACACTGCCGCTCTGAGCTTGCCAGCCACCTCAGGGTGCCGACGTCTTTCCCTTGCTCGCTCTCAGCACTGCCAGAGCCCAGCTCCCAAATGAAAACGTCCAGCGCCTGCTCCCACACCAAAGGGGCCAGGACTGCAAGCTGTTGCTGGCCCTCACCTTCCCTTGGCAGCCCTTCCACAGCCCCACAGACACTGCCGCTCTGAGCTTGCCAGCCACCTCAGGGTGCCGACGTCTTTCCCTTGCTCGCTCTCAGCGCTGCGAAAGCCCAGCTCCCAAATGGAAAACGTCCAGCGCCTGCTCCCACACCAAAGGGGCCAGGACTGCAAGCTGTTGCTGGCCCTCACCTTCCCTTGGCAGCCCTTCCACAGCCCCACAGACACTGCCGCTCTGAGCTTGCCAGCCATCTCAGGGTGCCGACATCTTTCCCTTGCTCGCTCTCAGCGCTGCGAAAGTCCAGCTCCCAAATGAAAACGTTCAGCGCCTGCTCCCACACCAAAGGGGCCAGGACTGCAAGCTGTTGCTGGCCCTCACCTTCCCTTGGCAGCCCTTCCACAGCCCCACAGACACTGCCGCTCTGAGCTTGCCAGCCACCTCAGGGTGCCGAAGTTGTTGCCTTGCTCGCTCTCAGCACTGCCAGAGCCCAGCTCCGAAATGGAAAACGTCCAGCGCCTGCTCCCACACCAAAGGGGCCAGGACTGCAAGCTGTTGCTGGCCCTCACCTTCCCTTGGCAGCCCTTCCACAGCCCCACAGACACTGCCGCTCTGAGCTTGCCAGCCACCTCAGGGTGCCGACGTCTTTCCCTTGCTCGCTCTCAGCACTGCCAGAGCCCAGCTCCCAAATGAAAACGTCCAGCGCCTGCTCCCACACCAAAGGGGCCAGGACTGCAAGCTGTTGCTGGCCCTCACCTTCCCTTGGCAGCCCTTCCACAGCCCCACAGACACTGCCGCTCTGAGCTTGCCAGCCACCTCAGGGTGCCGACGTCTTTCCCTTGCTCGCTCTCAGCGCTGCGAAAGCCCAGCTCCCAAATGGAAAACGTCCAGCGCCTGCTCCCACACCAAAGGGGCCAGGACTGCAAGCTGTTGCTGGCCCTCACCTTCCCTTGGCAGCCCTTCCACAGCCCCACAGACACTGCCGCTCTGAGCTTGCCAGCCATCTCAGGGTGCCGACATCTTTCCCTTGCTCGCTCTCAGCGCTGCGAAAGTCCAGCTCCCAAATGAAAACGTTCAGCGCCTGCTCCCACACCAAAGGGGCCAGGACTGCAAGCTGTTGCTGGCCCTCACCTTCCCTTGGCAGCCCTTCCACAGCCCCACAGACACTGCCGCTCTGAGCTTGCCAGCCACCTCAGGGTGCCGAAGTTGTTGCCTTGCTCGCTCTCAGCACTGCCAGAGCCCAGCTCCCAAATGGAAAACGTCCAGCGCCTGCTCCCACACCAAAGGGGCCAGGACTGCAAGCTGTTGCTGGCCCTCACCTTCCCTTGGCAGCCCTTCCACAGCCCCACAGACACTGCCGCTCTGAGCTTGCCAGCCACCTCAGGGTGCCGACGTCTTTCCCTTGCTCGCTCTCAGTCCTCCGAAAGCCCAGCACCCAAATGGAAAACGTCCAGCGCCTGCTCCCACACCAAAGGGGCCAGGACTGCAAGCTGTTGCTGGCCCTCACCTTCCCTTGGCAGCCCTTCCACAGCCCCACAGACACTGCCGCTCTGAGCTTGCCAGCCACCTCAGGGTGCCGACGTCTTGCCCTTGCTCGCTCTCAGTCCTGCGAAAGCCCAGCTCCCAAATTCAAAACGTCCAGCGCCTGCTCCCACACCAAAGGGGCCAGGACTGCAAGCTGTTGCTGGCCCTCACCTTCCCTTGGCAGCCCTTCCACAGCCCCACAGACACTGGCACTCTGAGCTTGCCAGCCACCTCAGGGTGCCGACGTCTTTCCCTTGCTCGCTCTCAGTCCTGCGAAAGCCCAGCTCCCAAATGGAAAACGTCCAGCGCCTGCTCCCACACCAAAGGGGCCAGGACTGCAAGCTGTTGCTGGCCCTCACCTTCCCTTGGCAACCCTTCCACAGCCCCACAGACACTGCCGCTCTGAGCTTGCCAGCCACCTCAGGGTGCCGACGTCTTTCCGTTACTCGCTCTCAGTCCTGCGAAAGCCCAGCTCCCAAATGGAAAAAGTCCAGCGCCTGCTCCCACACCAAAGGGGCCAGGACTGCAAGCTGTTGCTGGCCCTCACCTTCCCTTGGCAGCCCTTCCACAGCCCCACAGACACTGCCGCTCTGAGCTTGCCAGCCACCTCAGGGTGCCGACGTCTTTCCCTTGCTCGCTCTCAGTCCTGCGAAAGCCCAGCTCCCAAATGGAAAACGTCCAGCGCCTGCTCCCACACCAAAGGGGCCAGGACTGCAAGCTGTTGCTGGCCCTCACCTTCCCTTGGCAGCCCTTCCACAGCCCCACAGACACTGGCGCTCTGAGCTTGCCAGTTACCTCAGGGTGCCGACGTCTTTCCCTTGCTCGCTCTCAGCACTGCCAGAGCCCAGCTCCCAAATGAAAACGTCCAGCGCCTGCTCCCACACCAAAGGGGCCAGGACTGCAAGCTGTTGCTGGCCCTCCCCTTCCCTTGGCAGCCCTTCCACAGCCCCACAGACACTGGCGCTCTGAGCTTGCCAGCCACCTCAGGGTGCTGACGTCTTTCCGTTGCTCGCTCTCAGTCCTCCGAAAGCCCAGCTCCCAAATGGAAAACGTCCAGCGCCTGCTCCCACACCAAAGGGGCCAGGACTGCAAGCTGTTGCTGGCCCTCACCTTCCCTTGGCAGCCCTTCCACAGCCCCACAGACACTGCCGCTCTGAGCTTGCCAGCCACATCACAGGGACAACGTCTTTCCCTTGCTTGCTCTCAGTCCTCCGAAAGCCCAGCTCCCAAATGGAAAACGTCCAGCGCCTGCTCCCACACCAAAGGGGCCAGGACTGCAAGCTGTTGCTGGCCCTCACCTTCCCTTGGCAGCCCTTCCACAGCCCCACAGACACTGCCGCTCTGAGCTTGCCAGCCATCTCAGGGTGCCGACGTCTTTCCCTTGCTCGCTCTCAGCGCTGCGAAAGTCCAGCTCCCAAATGAAAACGTTCAGCGCCTGCTCCCACACCAAAGGGGCCAGGACTGCAAGCTGTTGCTGGCCCTCACCTTCCCTTGGCAGCCCTTCCACAGCCCCACAGACACTGGCGCTCTGAGCTTGCCAGCCACCTCAGGGTGCCGACGTCTTTCCCTTGCTCGCTCTCAGCACTGCCAGAGCCCAGCTCCCAAATGAAAACGTCCAGCGCCTGCTCCCACACCAAAGGGGCCAGGACTGCAAGCTGTTGCTGGCCCTCACCTTCCCTTGGCAGCCCTTCCACAGCCCCACAGACACTGCCGCTCTGAGCTTGCCAGCCACCTCAGGGTGCCGACGTCTTTCCCTTGCTCGCTCTCAGTCCTGCGAAAGCCCAGCTCCCAAATGGAAAACGTCCAGCGCCTGCTCCCACACCAAAGGGGCCAGGACTGCCAGCTGTTGCTGGCCCTCACCTTCCCTTGGCAGCCCTTCCACAGCCCCACAGACACTGCCGCTCTGAGCTTGCCAGCCATCTCAGGGTGCCGACATCTTTCCCTTGCTCGCTCTCAGCGCTGCGAAAGTCCAGCTCCCAAATGGAAAACGTCCAGCGCCTGCTCCCACACCAAAGGGGCCAGGACTGCAAGCTGTTGCTGGCCCTCACCTTCCCTTGGCAGCCCTTCCACAGCCCCACAGACACTGCCGCTCTGAGCTTGCCAGCCACCTCAGGGTGCCGAAGTTGTTGCCTTGCTCGCTCTCAGCACTGCCAGAGCCCAGCTCCCAAATGGAAAACGTCCAGCGCCTGCTCCCACACCAAAGGGGCCAGGACTGCAAGCTGTTGCTGGCCCTCACCTTCCCTTGGCAGCCCTTCCACAGCCCCACAGACACTGCCGCTCTGAGCTTGCCAGCCACCTCAGGGTGCCGACGTCTTGCCCTTGCTCGCTCTCAGTCCTCCGAAAGCCCAGCACCCAAATGGAAAACGTCCAGCGCCTGCTCCCACACCAAAGGGGCCAGGACTGCAAGCTGTTGCTGGCCCTCACCTTCCCTTTGCAGCCCTTCCACAGCCCCACAGACACTGCCGCTCTGAGCTTGCCAGCCACCTCAGGGTGCCGACGTCTTGCCCTTGCTCGCTCTCAGCGCTGCGAAAGCCCAGCTCCCAAATGGAAAACGTCCAGCGCCTGCTCCCACACCAAAGGGGCCAGGACTGCAAGCTGTTGCTGGCCCTCACCTTCCCTTGGCAGCCCTTCCACAGCCCCACAGACACTGCCGCTCTGAGCTTGCCAGCCATCTCAGGGTGCCGACATCTTTCCCTTGCTCGCTCTCAGCGCTGCGAAAGTCCAGCTCCCAAATGAAAACGTTCAGCGCCTGCTCCCACACCAAAGGGGCCAGGACTGCAAGCTGTTGCTGGCCCTCACCTTCCCTTGGCAGCCCTTCCACAGCCCCACAGACACTGGCGCTCTGAGCTTGCCAGCCACCTCAGGGTGCCGACGTCTTGCCCTTGCTCGCTCTCAGTCCTCCCAAAGCCCAGCTCCCAAATGGAAAACGTCCAGCGCCTGCTCCCACACCAAAGGGGCCAGGACTGCAAGCTGTTGCTGGCCCTCACCTTCCCTTGGCAGCCCTTCCACAGCCCCACAGACACTGCCGCTCTGAGCTTGCCAGCCACCTCAGGGTGCCGACGTCTTTCCGTTGCTCGCTCTCAGTCCTCCGAAAGCCCAGCACCCAAATGGAAAACGTCCAGCGCCTGCTCCCACACCAAAGGGGCCAGGACTGCAAGCTGTTGCTGGCCCTCACCTTCCCTTTGCAGCCCTTCCACAGCCCCACAGACACTGCCGCTCTGAGCTTGCCAGCCACCTCAGGGTGCCGACGTCTTGCCCTTGCTCGCTCTCAGCGCTGCGAAAGCCCAGCTCCCAAATGGAAAACGTCCAGCGCCTGCTCCCACACCAAAGGGGCCAGGACTGCAAGCTGTTGCTGGCCCTCACCTTCCCTTGGCAGCCCTTCCACAGCCCCACAGACACTGCCGCTCTGAGCTTGCCAGCCACCTCAGGGTGCCGACGTCTTGCCCTTGCTCGCTCTCAGTCCTCCCAAAGCCCAGCTCCCAAATTCAAAACGTCCAGCGCCTGCTCCCACACCAAAGGGGCCAGGACTGCAAGCTGTTGCTGGCCCTCACCTTCCCTTGGCAGCCCTTCCACAGCCCCACAGACACTGCCGCTCTGAGCTTGCCAGCCACCTCAGGGTGCCGACGTCTTGCCCTTGCTCGCTCTCAGTCCTGCGAAAGCCCAGCTCCCAAATGGAAAACGTCCAGCGCCTGCTCCCACACCAAAGGGGCCAGGACTGCAAGCTGTTGCTGGCCCTCACCTTCCCTTGGCAACCCTTCCACAGCCCCACAGACACTGGCGCTCTGAGCTTGCCAGCCACCTCAGGGTGCCGACGTCTTTCCCTTGCTCGCTCTCAGTCCTGCGAAAGCCCAGCTCCCAAATGGAAAACGTCCAGCGCCTGCTCCCACACCAAAGGGGCCAGGACTGCAAGCTGTTGCTGGCCCTCACCTTCCCTTTGCAGCCCTTCCACAGCCCCACAGACACTGCCGCTCTGAGCTTGCCAGGCATCTCAGGGTGCCGACGTCTTGCCCTTGCTCGCTCTCAGCGCTGCGAAAGCCCAGCTCCCAAATGGAAAACGTCCAGCGCCTGCTCCCACACCAAAGGGGCCAGGACTGCAAGCTGTTGCTGGCCCTCACCTTCCCTTGGCAGCCCTTCCACAGCCCCACAGACACTGGCACTCTGAGCTTGCCAGCCACCTCAGGGTGCCGACGTCTTTCCCTTGCTCGCTCTCAGTCCTGCGAAAGCCCAGCTCCCAAATGGAAAACGTCCAGCGCCTGCACCCACACCAAAGGGGCCAGGACTGCAAGCTGTTGCTGGCCCTCACCTTCCCTTGGCAACCCTTCCACAGCCCCACAGACACTGCCGCTCTGAGCTTGCCAGCCACCTCAGGGTGCCGACGTCTTTCCGTTGCTCGCTCTCAGTCCTGCGAAAGCCCAGCTCCCAAATGGAAAACGTCCAGCGCCTGCTCCCACACCAAAGGGGCCAGGACTGCAAGCTGTTGCTGGCCCTCACCTTCCCTTTGCAGCCCTTCCACAGCCCCACAGACACTGCCGCTCTGAGCTTGCCAGCCATCTCAGGGTGCCGACGTCTTGCCCTTGCTCGCTCTCAGCGCTGCGAAAGCCCAGCTCCCAAATGGAAAACGTCCAGCGCCTGCTCCCACACCAAAGGGGCCAGGACTGCAAGCTGTTGCTGGCCCTCACCTTCCCTTGGCAGCCCTTCCACAGCCCCACAGACACTGGCGCTCTGAGCTTGCCAGCCACCTCAGGGTGCCGACGTCTTTCCCTTGCTCGCTCTCAGTCCTGCGAAAGCCCAGCTCCCAAATGGAAAACGTCCAGCGCCTGCTCCCACACCAAAGGGGCCAGGACTGCAAGCTGTTGCTGGCCCTCACCTTCCCTTGGCAGCCCTTCCACAGCCCCACAGACACTGCCGCTCTGAGCTTGCCAGCCACCTCAGGGTGCCGAAGTTGTTGCCTTGCTCGCTCTCAGCACTGCCAGAGCCCAGCTCCCAAATGGAAAACGTCCAGCGCCTGCTCCCACACCAAAGGGGCCAGGACTGCAAGCTGTTGCTGGCCCTCACCTTCCCTTGGCAGCCCTTCCACAGCCCCACAGACACTGCCGCTCTGAGCTTGCCAGCCACCTCAGGGTGCCGACGTCTTGCCCTTGCTCGCTCTCAGTCCTCCCAAAGCCCAGCTCCCAAATTCAAAACGTCCAGCGCCTGCTCCCACACCAAAGGGGCCAGGACTGCAAGCTGTTGCTGGCCCTCACCTTCCCTTTGCAGCCCTTCCACAGCCCCACAGACACTGCCGCTCTGAGCTTGCCAGCCACCTCAGGGTGCCGACGTCTTTCCCTTGCTCGCTCTCAGTCCTCCGAAAGCCCAGCTCCCAAATTCAAAACGTCCAGCGCCTGCTCCCACACCAAAGGGGCCAGGACTGCAAGCTGTTGCTGGCCCTCACCTTCCCTTGGCAGCCCTTCCACAGCCCCACAGACACTGGCGCTCTGAGCTTGCCAGCCACCTCAGGGTGCCGACGTCTTTCCCTTGCTCGCTCTCAGTCCTGCGAAAGCCCAGCTCCCAAATGGAAAACGTCCAGCGCCTGCTCCCACACCAAAGGGGCCAGGACTGCAAGCTGTTGCTGGCCCTCACCTTCCCTTGGCAACCCTTCCACAGCCCCACAGACACTGCCGCTCTGAGCTTGCCAGCCACCTCAGGGTGCCGACGTCTTTCCCTTGCTCGCTCTCAGTCCTGCGAAAGCCCAGCTCCCAAATGGAAAACGTCCAGCGCCTGCTCCCACACCAAAGGGGCCAGGACTGCAAGCTGTTGCTGGCCCTCACCTTCCCTTTGCAGCCCTTCCACAGCCCCACAGACACTGCCGCTCTGAGCTTGCCAGCCATCTCAGGGTGCCGACGTCTTGCCCTTGCTCGCTCTCAGCGCTGCGAAAGCCCAGCTCCCAAATGGAAAACGTCCAGCGCCTGCTCCCACACCAAAGGGGCCAGGACTGCAAGCTGTTGCTGGCCCTCACCTTCCCTTGGCAGCCCTTCCACAGCCCCACAGACACTGGCACTCTGAGCTTGCCAGCCACCTCAGGGTGCCGACGTCTTTCCCTTGCTCGCTCTCAGTCCTGCGAAAGCCCAGCTCCCAAATGGAAAACGTCCAGCGCCTGCTCCCACACCAAAGGGGCCAGGACTGCAAGCTGTTGCTGGCCCTCACCTTCCCTTGGCAGCCCTTCCACAGCCCCACAGACACTGCCGCTCTGAGCTTGCCAGCCATCTCAGGGTGCCGACATCTTTCCCTTGCTCGCTCTCACCGCTGCGAAAGTCCAGCTCCCAAATGAAAACGTTCAGCGCCTGCTCCCACACCAAAGGGGCCAGGACTGCAAGCTGTTGCTGGCCCTCACCTTCCCTTGGCAGCCCTTCCACAGCCCCACAGACACTGGCGCTCTGAGCTTGCCAGCCACCTCAGGGTGCCGACGTCTTTCCCTTGATCGCTCTCAGCACTGCCAGAGCCCAGCTCCCAAATGAAAACGTCCAGCGCCTGCTCCCACACCAAAGGGGCCAGGACTGCAAGCTGTTGCTGGCCCTCACCTTCCCTTGGCAGCCCTTCCACAGCCCCACAGACACTGCCGCTCTGAGCTTGCCAGCCACCTCAGGGTGCCGACGTCTTTCCCTTGCTCGCTCTCAGCGCTGCGAAAGCCCAGCTCCCAAATGGAAAACGTCCAGCGCCTGCTCCCACACCAAAGGGGCCAGGACTGCCAGCTGTTGCTGGCCCTCACCTTCCCTTGGCAGCCCTTCCACAGCCCCACAGACACTGCCGCTCTGAGCTTGCCAGCCATCTCAGGGTGCCGACATCTTTCCCTTGCTCGCTCTCAGCGCTGCGAAAGTCCAGCTCCCAAATGAAAACGTTCAGCGCCTGCTCCCACACCAAAGGGGCCAGGACTGCAAGCTGTTGCTGGCCCTCACCTTCCCTTGGCAGCCCTTCCACAGCCCCACAGACACTGCCGCTCTGAGCTTGCCAGCCACCTCAGGGTGCCGACGTCTTTCCCTTGCTCGCTCTCAGCACTGCCAGAGCCCAGCTCCCAAATGGAAAACGTCCAGCGCCTGCTCCCACACCAAAGGGGCCAGGACTGCAAGCTGTTGCGGGCCCTCACCTTCCCTTGGCAGCCCTTCCACAGCCCCACAGACACTGCCGCTCTGAGCTTGCCAGCCACCTCAGGGTGCCGACGTCTTTCCCTTGCTCGCTCTCAGTCCTCCGAAAGCCCAGCACCCAAATGGAAAACGTCCAGCGCCTGCTCCCACACCAAAGGGGCCAGGACTGCAAGCTGTTGCTGGCCCTCACCTTCCCTTGGCAGCCCTTCCACAGCCCCACAGACACTGCCGCTCTGATCTTGCCAGCCATCTCAGGGTGCCGACATCTTTCCCTTGCTCGCTCTCAGCGCTGCGAAAGTCCAGCTCCCAAATGAAAACGTTCAGCGCCTGCTCCCACACCAAAGGGGCCAGGACTGCAAGCTGTTGCTGGCCCTCACCTTCCCTTGGCAGCCCTTCCACAGCCCCACAGACACTGGCGCTCTGAGCTTGCCAGCCACCTCAGGGTGCCGACGTCTTGCCCTTGCTCGCTCTCAGTCCTCCCAAAGCCCAGCTCCCAAATTCAAAACGTCCAGCGCCTGCTCCCACACCAAAGGGGCCAGGACTGCAAGCTGTTGCGGGCCCTCACCTTCCCTTGGCAGCCCTTCCACAGCCCCACAGACACTGCCGCTCTGAGCTTGCCAGCCACCTCAGGGTGCCGACGTCTTGCCCTTGCTCGCTCTCAGTCCTCCCAAAGCCCAGCTCCCAAATTCAAAACGTCCAGCGCCTGCTCCCACACCAAAGGGGCCAGGACTGCAAGCTGTTGCTGGCCCTCACCTTCCCTTTGCAGCCCTTCCACAGCCCCACAGACACTGGCGCTCTGAGCTTGCCAGCCACCTCAGGGTGCCGACGTCTTGCCCTTGCTCGCTCTCAGCGCTGCGAAAGCCCAGCTCCCAAATGGAAAACGTCCAGCGCCTGCTCCCACACCAAAGGGGCCAGGACTGCAAGCTGTTGCTGGCCCTCACCTTCCCTTGGCAGCCCTTCCACAGCCCCACAGACACTGCCGCTCTGAGCTTGCCAGCCATCTCAGGGTGCCGACATCTTTCCCTTGCTCGCTCTCAGCGCTGCGAAAGTCCAGCTCCCAAATGAAAACGTTCAGCGCCTGCTCCCACACCAAAGGGGCCAGGACTGCAAGCTGTTGCTGGCCCTCACCTTCCCTTGGCAGCCCTTCCACAGCCCCACAGACACTGCCGCTCTGAGCTTGCCAGCCACCTCAGGGTGCCGACGTCTTGCCCTTGCTCGCTCTCAGTCCTCCCAAAGCCCAGCTCCCAAATTCAAAACGTCCAGCGCCTGCTCCCACACCAAAGGGGCCAGGACTGCAAGCTGTTGCTGGCCCTCACCTTCCCTTGGCAGCCCTTCCACAGCCCCACAGACACTGGCGCTCTGAGCTTGCCAGCCACCTCAGGGTGCCGACGTCTTGCCCTTGCTCGCTCTCAGTCCTGCGAAAGCCCAGCTCCCAAATGGAAAACGTCCAGCGCCTGCTCCCACACCAAAGGGGCCAGGACTGCAAGCTGTTGCTGGCCCTCACCTTCCCTTGGCAACCCTTCCACAGCCCCACAGACACTGCCGCTCTGAGCTTGCCAGCCATCTCAGGGTGCCGACATCTTTCCCTTGCTCGCTCTCAGCGCTGCGAAAGTCCAGCTCCCAAATGAAAACGTTCAGCGCCTGCTCCCACACCAAAGGGGCCAGGACTGCAAGCTGTTGCTGGCCCTCACCTTCCCTTGGCAGCCCTTCCACAGCCCCACAGACACTGCCGCTCTGAGCTTGCCAGCCACCTCAGGGTGCCGAAGTTGTTGCCTTGCTCGCTCTCAGCACTGCCAGAGCCCAGCTCCCAAATGGAAAACGTCCAGCGCCTGCTCCCACACCAAAGGGGCCAGGACTGCAAGCTGTTGCTGGCCCTCACCTTCCCTTGGCAGCCCTTCCACAGCCCCACAGACACTGCCGCTCTGAGCTTGCCAGCCACCTCAGGGTGCCGACGTCTTGCCCTTGCTCGCTCTCAGTCCTGCGAAAGCCCAGCTCCCAAATGGAAAACGTCCAGCGCCTGCTCCCACACCAAAGGGGCCAGGACTGCAAGCTGTTGCTGGCCCTCACCTTCCCTTGGCAGCCCTTCCACAGCCCCACAGACACTGCCGCTCTGAGCTTGCCAGCCACCTCAGGGTGCCGACGTCTTTCCCTTGCTCGCTCTCAGTCCTCCGAAAGCCCAGCACCCAAATGGAAAACGTCCAGCGCCTGCTCCCACACCAAAGGGGCCAGGACTGCAAGTTGTTGCTGGCCCTCACCTTCCCTTTGCAGCCCTTCCACAGCCCCACAGACACTGCCGCTCTGAGCTTGCCAGCCACCTCAGGGTGCCGACGTCTTGCCCTTGCTCGCTCTCAGCGCTGCGAAAGCCCAGCTCCCAAATGGAAAACGTCCAGCGCCTGCTCCCACACCAAAGGGGCCAGGACTGCAAGCTGTTGCTGGCCCTCACCTTCCCTTGGCAGCCCTTCCACAGCCCCACAGACACTGGCGCTCTGAGCTTGCCAGCCACCTCAGGGTGCCGACGTCTTGCCCTTGCTCGCTCTCAGTCCTGCGAAAGCCCAGCTCCCAAATTCAAAACGTCCAGCGCCTGCTCCCACACCAAAGGGGCCAGGACTGCAAGCTGTTGCTGGCCCTCACCTTCCCTTGGCAGCCCTTCCACAGCCCCACAGACACTGGCGCTCTGAGCTTGCCAGCCACCTCAGGGTGCCGACGTCTTGCCCTGGCTCGCTCTCAGTCCTCCGAAAGCCCAGCTCCCAAATTCAAAACGTCCAGCGCCTGCTCCCACACCAAAGGGGCCAGGACTGCAAGCTGTTGCTGGCCCTCACCTTCCCTTGGCAACCCTTCCACAGCCCCACAGACACTGGCGCTCTGAGCTTGCCAGCCACCTCAGGGTGCCGACGTCTTTCCGTTGCTCGCTCTCAGTCCTCCGAAAGCCCAGCTCCCAAATGGAAAACGTCCAGCGCCTGCTCCCACACCAAAGGGGCCAGGACTGCAAGCTGTTGCTGGCCCTCACCTTCCCTTTGCAGCCCTTCCACAGCCCCACAGACACTGCCGCTCTGAGCTTGCCAGCCATCTCAGGGTGCCGACGTCTTGCCCTTGCTCGCTCTCAGCGCTGCGAAAGCCCAGCTCCCAAATGGAAAACGTCCAGCGCCTGCTCCCACACCAAAGGGGCCAGGACTGCAAGCTGTTGCTGGCCCTCACCTTCCCTTGGCAGCCCTTCCACAGCCCCACAGACACTGGCGCTCTGAGCTTGCCAGCCATCTTAGGGTGCCGACGTCTTTCCCTTGCTCGCTCTCAGTCCTGCGAAAGCCCAGCTCCCAAATGAAAACGTCCAGCGCCTGCTCCCACACCAAAGGGGCCAGGACTGCAAGCTGTTGCTGGCCCTCACCTTCCCTTGGCAGCCCTTCCACAGCCCCACAGACACTGCCGCTCTGAGCTTGCCAGCCACCTCAGGGTGCCGACGTCTTGCCCTTGCTCGCTCTCAGTCCTCCCAAAGCCCAGCTCCCAAATTCAAAACGTCCAGCGCCTGCTCCCACACCAAAGGGGCCAGGACTGCAAGCTGTTGCTGGCCCTCACCTTCCCTTGGCAGCCCTTCCACAGCCCCACAGACACTGGCGCTCTGAGCTTGCCAGCCACCTCAGGGTGCCGACGTCTTGCCCTTGCTCGCTCTCAGTCCTGCGAAAGCCCAGCTCCCAAATGGAAAACGTCCAGCGCCTGCTCCCACACCAAAGGGGCCAGGACTGCAAGCTGTTGCTGGCCCTCACCTTCCCTTGGCAACCCTTCCACAGCCCCACAGACACTGCCGCTCTGAGCTTGCCAGCCATCTCAGGGTGCCGACATCTTTCCCTTGCTCGCTCTCAGCGCTGCGAAAGTCCAGCTCCCAAATGAAAACGTTCAGCGCCTGCTCCCACACCAAAGGGGCCAGGACTGCAAGCTGTTGCTGGCCCTCACCTTCCCTTGGCAGCCCTTCCACAGCCCCACAGACACTGCCGCTCTGAGCTTGCCAGCCACCTCAGGGTGCCGAAGTTGTTGCCTTGCTCGCTCTCAGCACTGCCAGAGCCCAGCTCCCAAATGGAAAACGTCCAGCGCCTGCTCCCACACCAAAGGGGCCAGGACTGCAAGCTGTTGCTGGCCCTCACCTTCCCTTGGCAGCCCTTCCACAGCCCCACAGACACTGCCGCTCTGAGCTTGCCAGCCACCTCAGGGTGCCGACGTCTTGCCCTTGCTCGCTCTCAGTCCTGCGAAAGCCCAGCTCCCAAATGGAAAACGTCCAGCGCCTGCTCCCACACCAAAGGGGCCAGGACTGCAAGCTGTTGCTGGCCCTCACCTTCCCTTGGCAGCCCTTCCACAGCCCCACAGACACTGCCGCTCTGAGCTTGCCAGCCACCTCAGGGTGCCGACGTCTTTCCCTTGCTCGCTCTCAGTCCTCCGAAAGCCCAGCACCCAAATGGAAAACGTCCAGCGCCTGCTCCCACACCAAAGGGGCCAGGACTGCAAGTTGTTGCTGGCCCTCACCTTCCCTTTGCAGCCCTTCCACAGCCCCACAGACACTGCCGCTCTGAGCTTGCCAGCCACCTCAGGGTGCCGACGTCTTGCCCTTGCTCGCTCTCAGCGCTGCGAAAGCCCAGCTCCCAAATGGAAAACGTCCAGCGCCTGCTCCCACACCAAAGGGGCCAGGACTGCAAGCTGTTGCTGGCCCTCACCTTCCCTTGGCAGCCCTTCCACAGCCCCACAGACACTGCCGCTCTGAGCTTGCCAGCCATCTCAGGGTGCCGACATCTTTCCCTTGCTCGCTCTCAGCGCTGCGAAAGTCCAGCTCCCAAATGAAAACGTTCAGCGCCTGCTCCCACACCAAAGGGGCCAGGACTGCAAGCTGTTGCTGGCCCTCACCTTCCCTTGGCAGCCCTTCCACAGCCCCACAGACACTGGCGCTCTGAGCTTGCCAGCCACCTCAGGGTGCCGACGTCTTGCCCTTGCTCGCTCTCAGTCCTGCGAAAGCCCAGCTCCCAAATTCAAAACGTCCAGCGCCTGCTCCCACACCAAAGGGGCCAGGACTGCAAGCTGTTGCTGGCCCTCACCTTCCCTTGGCAGCCCTTCCACAGCCCCACAGACACTGGCGCTCTGAGCTTGCCAGCCACCTCAGGGTGCCGACGTCTTGCCCTGGCTCGCTCTCAGTCCTCCGAAAGCCCAGCTCCCAAATTCAAAACGTCCAGCGCCTGCTCCCACACCAAAGGGGCCAGGACTGCAAGCTGTTGCTGGCCCTCACCTTCCCTTGGCAACCCTTCCACAGCCCCACAGACACTGGCGCTCTGAGCTTGCCAGCCACCTCAGGGTGCCGACGTCTTTCCGTTGCTCGCTCTCAGTCCTCCGAAAGCCCAGCTCCCAAATGGAAAACGTCCAGCGCCTGCTCCCACACCAAAGGGGCCAGGACTGCAAGCTGTTGCTGGCCCTCACCTTCCCTTTGCAGCCCTTCCACAGCCCCACAGACACTGCCGCTCTGAGCTTGCCAGCCATCTCAGGGTGCCGACGTCTTGCCCTTGCTCGCTCTCAGCGCTGCGAAAGCCCAGCTCCCAAATGGAAAACGTCCAGCGCCTGCTCCCACACCAAAGGGGCCAGGACTGCAAGCTGTTGCTGGCCCTCACCTTCCCTTGGCAGCCCTTCCACAGCCCCACAGACACTGGCGCTCTGAGCTTGCCAGCCATCTTAGGGTGCCGACGTCTTTCCCTTGCTCGCTCTCAGTCCTGCGAAAGCCCAGCTCCCAAATGAAAACGTCCAGCGCCTGCTCCCACACCAAAGGGGCCAGGACTGCAAGCTGTTGCTGGCCCTCACCTTCCCTTGGCAGCCCTTCCACAGCCCCACAGACACTGGCGCTCTGAGCTTGCCAGCCACCTCAGGGTGCCGACGTCTTTCCCTTGCTCGCTCTCAGCACTGCCAGAGCCCAGCTCCCAAATGGAAAACGTCCAGCGCCTGCTCCCACACCAAAGGGGCCAGGACTGCAAGCTGTTGCTGGCCCTCACCTTCCCTTGGCAGCCCTTCCACAGCCCCACAGACACTGCCGCTCTGAGCTTGCCAGCCACCTCAGGGTGCCGACGTCTTGCCCTTGCTCGCTCTCAGTCCTCCCAAAGCCCAGCTCCCAAATTCAAAACGTCCAGCGCCTGCTCCCACACCAAAGGGGCCAGGACTGCAAGCTGTTGCTGGCCCTCACCTTCCCTTGGCAGCCCTTCCACAGCCCCACAGACACTGCCGCTCTGAGCTTGCCAGCCACCTCAGGGTGCCGACGTCTTGCCCTTGCTCGCTCTCAGTCCTCCCAAAGCCCAGCTCCCAAATTCAAAACGTCCAGCGCCTGCTCCCACACCAAAGGGGCCAGGACTGCAAGCTGTTGCTGGCCCTCACCTTCCCTTGGCAGCCCTTCCACAGCCCCACAGACACTGCCGCTCTGAGCTTGCCAGCCACCTCAGGGTGCCGACGTCTTGCCCTTGCTCGCTCTCAGTCCTCCCAAAGCCCAGCTCCCAAATTCAAAACGTCCAGCGCCTGCTCCCACACCAAAGGGGCCAGGACTGCAAGCTGTTGCTGGCCCTCACCTTCCCTTGGCAGCCCTTCCACAGCCCCACAGACACTGCCGCTCTGAGCTTGCCAGCCACCTCAGGGTGCCGAAGTTTTTGCCTTACTCGCTCTCAGCACCGCCAGAGCCCAGCTCCCAAATGGAAAATGTCCAGCGCCTGCTCCCACACCAAAGGGGCCAGGACTGCAAGCTGTTGCTGGCCCTCACCTTCCCTTGGCAGCCCTTCCACAGCCCCACAGACACTGGCGCTCTGAGATTTCCAGTTACCTCAGGGTGCCGACGTCTTTCCCTTGCTCGCTCTCAGCACTGCCAGAGCCCAGCTCCCAAATGAAAACGTCCAGCGCCTGCTCCCACACCAAAGGGGCCAGGACTGCAAGCTGTTGCTGGCCCTCCCCTTCCCTTGGCAGCCCTTCCACAGCCCCACAGACACTGGCGCTCTGAGCTTGCCAGCCACCTCAGGGTGCCGACGTCTTTCCGTTGCTCGCTCTCAGTCCTCCGAAAGCCCAGCTCCCAAATGGAAAAAGTCCAGCGCCTGCTCCCACACCAAAGGGGCCAGGACTGCAAGCTGTTGCTGGCCCTCACCTTCCCTTGGCAGCCCTTCCACAGCCCCACAGACACTGCCGCTCTGAGCTTGCCAGCCACATCACAGGGCCAACGTCTTTCCCTTGCTTGCTCTCAGTCCTGCGAAAGCCCAGCTCCCAAATGGAAAACGTCCATCGCCTGCTCCCACACCAAAGGGGCCAGGACTGCAAGCTGTTGCTGGCCCTCACCTTCCCTTGGCAGCCCTTCCACAGCCCCACAGACACTGCCGCTCTGAGCTTGCCAGCCATCTCAGGGTGCCGACATCTTTCCCTTGCTCGCTCTCAGCGCTGCGAAAGTCCAGCTCCCAAATGAAAACGTCCAGCGCCTGCTCCCACACCAAAGGGGCCAGGACTGCAAGCTGTTGCTGGCCCTCCCCTTCCCTTGGCAGCCCTTCCACAGCCCCACAGACACTGGCGCTCTGAGCTTGCCAGCCACCTCAGGGTGCCGACGTCTTTCCCTTGCTCGCTCTCAGCACTGCCAGAGCCCAGCTCCCAAATGGAAAACGTCCAGCGCCTGCTCCCACACCAAAGGGGCCAGGACTGCAAGCTGTTGCTGGCCCTCACCTTCCCTTGGCAGCCCTTCCACAGCCCCACAGACACTGCCGCTCTGAGCTTGCCAGCCACCTCAGGGTGCCGACGTCTTGCCCTTGCTCGCTCTCAGTCCTCCCAAAGCCCAGCTCCCAAATTCAAAACGTCCAGCGCCTGCTCCCACACCAAAGGGGCCAGGACTGCAAGCTGTTGCTGGCCCTCACCTTCCCTTGGCAGCCCTTCCACAGCCCCACAGACACTGCCGCTCTGAGCTTGCCAGCCACCTCAGGGTGCCGACGTCTTGCCCTTGCTCGCTCTCAGTCCTCCCAAAGCCCAGCTCCCAAATTCAAAACGTCCAGCGCCTGCTCCCACACCAAAGGGGCCAGGACTGCAAGCTGTTGCTGGCCCTCACCTTCCCTTGGCAGCCCTTCCACAGCCCCACAGACACTGCCGCTCTGAGCTTGCCAGCCACCTCAGGGTGCCGACGTCTTGCCCTTGCTCGCTCTCAGTCCTCCCAAAGCCCAGCTCCCAAATTCAAAACGTCCAGCGCCTGCTCCCACACCAAAGGGGCCAGGACTGCAAGCTGTTGCTGGCCCTCACCTTCCCTTGGCAGCCCTTCCACAGCCCCACAGACACTGCCGCTCTGAGCTTGCCAGCCACCTCAGGGTGCCGAAGTTTTTGCCTTACTCGCTCTCAGCACCGCCAGAGCCCAGCTCCCAAATGGAAAATGTCCAGCGCCTGCTCCCACACCAAAGGGGCCAGGACTGCAAGCTGTTGCTGGCCCTCACCTTCCCTTGGCAGCCCTTCCACAGCCCCACAGACACTGGCGCTCTGAGATTTCCAGTTACCTCAGGGTGCCGACGTCTTTCCCTTGCTCGCTCTCAGCACTGCCAGAGCCCAGCTCCCAAATGAAAACGTCCAGCGCCTGCTCCCACACCAAAGGGGCCAGGACTGCAAGCTGTTGCTGGCCCTCCCCTTCCCTTGGCAGCCCTTCCACAGCCCCACAGACACTGGCGCTCTGAGCTTGCCAGCCACCTCAGGGTGCCGACGTCTTTCCGTTGCTCGCTCTCAGTCCTCCGAAAGCCCAGCTCCCAAATGGAAAAAGTCCAGCGCCTGCTCCCACACCAAAGGGGCCAGGACTGCAAGCTGTTGCTGGCCCTCACCTTCCCTTGGCAGCCCTTCCACAGCCCCACAGACACTGCCGCTCTGAGCTTGCCAGCCACATCACAGGGCCAACGTCTTTCCCTTGCTTGCTCTCAGTCCTGCGAAAGCCCAGCTCCCAAATGGAAAACGTCCATCGCCTGCTCCCACACCAAAGGGGCCAGGACTGCAAGCTGTTGCTGGCCCTCACCTTCCCTTGGCAGCCCTTCCACAGCCCCACAGACACTGCCGCTCTGAGCTTGCCAGCCATCTCAGGGTGCCGACATCTTTCCCTTGCTCGCTCTCAGCGCTGCGAAAGTCCAGCTCCCAAATGAAAACGTCCAGCGCCTGCTCCCACACCAAAGGGGCCAGGACTGCAAGCTGTTGCTGGCCCTCCCCTTCCCTTGGCAGCCCTTCCACAGCCCCACAGACACTGCCGCTCTGAGATTTCCAGTTACCTCAGGGTGCCGACGTCTTTCCCTTGCTCGCTCTCAGCACTGCCAGAGCCCAGCTCCCAAATGAAAACGTCCAGCGCCTGCTCCCACACCAAAGGGGCCAGGACTGCAAGCTGTTGCTGGCCCTCCCCTTCCCTTGGCAGCCCTTCCACAGCCCCACAGACACTGGCGCTCTGAGCTTGCCAGCCACCTCAGGGTGCCGACGTCTTTCCGTTGCTCGCTCTCAGTCCTCCGAAAGCCCAGCTCCCAAATGGAAAAAGTCCAGCGCCTGCTCCCACACCAAAGGGGCCAGGACTGCAAGCTGTTGCTGGCCCTCACCTTCCCTTGGCAGCCCTTCCACAGCCCCACACACACTGCCGCTCTGAGCTTGCCAGCCACATCACAGGGCCAACGTCTTTCCCTTGCTTGCTCTCAGTCCTGCGAAAGCCCAGCTCCCAAATGGAAAACGTCCATCGCCTGCTCCCACACCAAAGGGGCCAGGACTGCAAGCTGTTGCTGGCCCTCACCTTCCCTTGGCAGCCCTTCCACAGCCCCACAGACACTGCCGCTCTGAGCTTGCCAGCCATCTCAGGGTGCCGACATCTTTCCCTTGCTCGCTCTCAGCGCTGCGAAAGTCCAGCTCCCAAATGAAAACGTCCAGCGCCTGCTCCCACACCAAAGGGGCCAGGACTGCAAGCTGTTGCTGGCCCTCCCCTTCCCTTGGCAGCCCTTCCACAGCCCCACAGACACTGGCGCTCTGAGCTTGCCAGCCACCTCAGGGTGCCGACGTCTTTCCGTTGCTCGCTCTCAGTCCTCCGAAAGCCCAGCTCCCAAATGGAAAAAGTCCAGCGCCTGCTCCCACACCAAAGGGGCCAGGACTGCAAGCTGTTGCTGGCCCTCACCTTCCCTTGGCAGCCCTTCCACAGCCCCACAGACACTGCCGCTCTGAGCTTGCCAGCCACATCACAGGGCCAACGTCTTTCCCTTGCTTGCTCTCAGTCCTGCGAAAGCCCAGCTCCCAAATGGAAAACGTCCATCGCCTGCTCCCACACCAAAGGGGCCAGGACTGCAAGCTGTTGCTGGCCCTCACCTTCCCTTGGCAGCCCTTCCACAGCCCCACAGACACTGGCGCTCTGAGCTTGCCAGCCACCTCAGGGTGCCGACGTCTTGCCCTTGCTCGCTCTCAGTCCTCCGAAAGCCCAGCTCCCAAATGGAAAAAGTCCATCGCCTGCTCCCACACCAAAGGGGCCAGGACTGCAAGCTGTTGCTGGCCCTCACCTTCCCTTGGCAGCCCTTCCACAGCCCCACAGACACTGCCGCTCTGAGCTTGCCAGCCACATCACAGGGCCAACGTCTTTCCCTTGCTTGCTCTCAGTCCTGCGAAAGCCCAGCTCCCAAATGGAAAACGTCCATCGCCTCCTCCCACACCAAAGGGGCCAGGACTGCAAGCTGTTGCTGGCCCTCACCTTCCCTTGGCAACCCTTCCACAGCCCCACAGACACTGCCGCTCTGAGCTTGCCAGCCATCTCAGGGTGCCGACATCTTTCCCTTGCTCGCTCTCAGCGCTGCGAAAGTCCAGCTCCCAAATGAAAACGTTCAGCGCCTGCTCCCACACCAAAGGGGCCAGGACTGCAAGCTGTTGCTGGCCCTCACCTTCCCTTGGCAGCCCTTCCACAGCCCCACAGACACTGCCGCTCTGAGCTTGCCAGCCACCTCAGGGTGCCGAAGTTGTTGCCTTGCTCGCTCTCAGCACTGCCAGAGCCCAGCTCCCAAATGGAAAACGTCCAGCGCCTGCTCCCACACCAAAGGGGCCAGGACTGCAAGCTGTTGCTGGCCCTCACCTTCCCTTGGCAGCCCTTCCACAGCCCCACAGACACTGCCGCTCTGAGCTTGCCAGCCACCTCAGGGTGCCGACGTCTTGCCCTTGCTCGCTCTCAGCACTGCGAAAGCCCAGCTCCCAAATGGAAAACGTCCAGCGCCTGCTCCCACACCAAAGGGGCCAGGACTGCAAGCTGTTGCTGGCCCTCACCTTCCCTTGGCAGCCCTTCCACAGCCCCACAGACACTGCCGCTCTGAGCTTGCCAGCCACCTCAGGGTGCCGACGTCTTGCCCTTGCTCGCTCTCAGCGCTGCGAAAGTCCAGCTCCCAAATGAAAACGTTCAGCGCCTGCTCCCACACCAAAGGGGCCAGGACTGCAAGCTGTTGCTGGCCCTCACCTTCCCTTGGCAGCCCTTCCACAGCCCCACAGACACTGGCGCTCTGAGCTTGCCAGCCACCTCAGGGTGCCGACGTCTTGCCCTTGCTCGCTCTCAGTCCTCCCAAAGCCCAGCTCCCAAATTCAAAACGTCCAGCGCCTGCTCCCACGCCAAAGGGGCCAGGACTGCAAGCTGTTGCTGGCCCTCACCTTCCCTTGGCAGCCCTTCCACAGCCCCACAGACACTGCCGCTCTGAGCTTGCCAGCCACCTCAGGGTGCCGACGTCTTGCCCTTGCTCGCTCTCAGTCCTCCGAAAGCCCAGCACCCAAATGGAAAACGTCCAGCGCCTGCTCCCACACCAAAGGGGCCAGGACTGCAAGCTGTTGCTGGCCCTCACCTTCCCTTGGCAGCCCTTCCACAGCCCCACAGACACTGCCGCTCTGAGCTTGCCAGCCACCTCAGGGTGCCGACGTCTTGCCCTTGCTCGCTCTCAGCGCTGCGAAAGCCCAGCTCCCAAATGGAAAACGTCCAGCGCCTGCTCCCACACCAAAGGGGCCAGGACTGCAAGCTGTTGCTGGCCCTCACCTTCCCTTGGCAGCCCTTCCACAGCCCCACAGACACTGCCGCTCTGAGCTTGCCAGCCACCTCAGGGTGCCGACATCTTTCCCTTGCTCGCTCTCAGCGCTGCGAAAGTCCAGCTCCCAAATGAAAACGTTCAGCGCCTGCTCCCACACCAAAGGGGCCAGGACTGCAAGCTGTTGCTGGCCCTCACCTTCCCTTGGCAGCCCTTCCACAGCCCCACAGACACTGCCGCTCTGACCTTGCCAGCCACCTCAGGGTGCCGACGTCTTGCCCTTGCTCGCTCTCAGTCCTCCGAAAGCCCAGCTCCCAAATTCAAAACGTCCAGCGCCTGCTCCCACACCAAAGGGGCCAGGACTGCAAGCTGTTGCTGGCCCTCACCTTCCCTTGGCAGCCCTTCCACAGCCCCACAGACACTGCCGCTCTGAGCTTGCCAGCCACCTCAGGGTGCCGACGTCTTGCCCTTGCTCGCTCTCAGTCCTGCGAAAGCCCAGCTCCCAAATTCAAAACGTCCAGCGCCTGCTCCCACACCAAAGGGGCCAGGACTGCAAGCTGTTGCTGGCCCTCACCTTCCCTTGGCAGCCCTTCCACAGCCCCACAGACACTGCCGCTCTGAGCTTGCCAGCCACCTCAGGGTGCCGACGTCTTTCCCTTGCTCGCTCTCAGTCCTCCGAAAGCCCAGCTCCCAAATGGAAAACGTCCAGCGCCTGCTCCCACACCAAAGGGGCCAGGACTGCAAGCTGTTGCTGGCCCTCACCTTCCCTTTGCAGCCCTTCCACAGCCCCACAGACACTGCCGCTCTGAGCTTGCCAGCCATCTCAGGGTGCCGACGTCTTGCCCTTGCTCGCTCTCAGTCCTCCGAAAGCCCAGCTCCCAAATTCAAAACGTCCAGCGCCTGCTCCCACACCAAAGGGGCCAGGACTGCAAGCTGTTGCTGGCCCTCACCTTCCCTTGGCAGCCCTTCCACAGCCCCACAGACACTGCCGCTCTGAGCTTGCCAGCCATCTTAGGGTGCCGACGTCTTTCCCTTGCTCGCTCTCAGTCCTGCGAAAGCCCAGCTCCCAAATGAAAACGTCCAGCGCCTGCTCCCACACCAAAGGGGCCAGGACTGCAAGCTGTTGCTGGCCCTCACCTTCCCTTGGCAGCCCTTCCACAGCCCCACAGACACTGGCGCTCTGAGCTTGCCAGCCACCTCAGGGTGCCGACGTCTTGCCCTTGCTCGCTCTCAGTCCTGCCAGAGCCCAGCTCCCAAATGGGAAACGTCCAGCGCCTGCTCCCACACCAAAGGGGCCAGGACTGCAAGCTGTTGCTGGCCCTCACCTTCCCTTGGCAGCCCTTCCACAGCCCCACAGACACTGGCGCTCTGAGCTTGCCAGCCACCTCAGGGTGCCGACGTCTTGCCCGTGCTCGCTCTCAGCACTGCCAGAGCCCAGCTCCCAAATGAAAACGTCCAGCGCCTGCTCCCACACCAAAGGGGCCAGGACTGCAAGCTGTTGCTGGCCCTCACCTTCCCTTGGCAGCCCTTCCACAGCCCCACAGACACTGCCGCTCTGAGCTTGCCAGCCACCTCAGGGTGCCGACGTCTTTCCCTTGCTCGCTCTCAGCACTGCCAGAGCCCAGCTCCCAAATGGAAAACGTCCAGCGCCTGCTCCCACACCAAAGGGGCCAGGACTGCAAGCTGTTGCTGGCCCTCACCTTCCCTTGGGAGCCCTTCCACAGCCCCACAGACACTGCCGCTCTGAGCTTGCCAGCCACCTCAGGGTGCCGAAGTTTTTGCCTTACTCGCTCTCAGCACCGCCAGAGCCCAGCTCCCAAATGGAAAATGTCCAGCGCCTGCTCCCACACCAAAGGGGCCAGGACTGCAAGCTGTTGCTGGCCCTCACCTTCCCTTGGCAGCCCTTCCACAGCCCCACAGACACTGGCGCTCTGAGCTTTCCAGTTACCTCAGGGTGCCGACGTCTTTCCCTTGCTCGCTCTCAGCACTGCCAGAGCCCAGCTCCCAAATGAAAACGTCCAGCGCCTGCTCCCACACCAAAGGGGCCAGGACTGCAAGCTGTTGCTGGCCCTCCCCTTCCCTTGGCAGCCCTTCCACAGCCCCACAGACACTGGCGCTCTGAGCTTGCCAGCCACCTCAGGGTGCCGACGTCTTTCCGTTGCTCGCTCTCAGTCCTCCGAAAGCCCAGCTCCCAAATGGAAAAAGTCCAGCGCCTGCTCCCACACCAAAGGGGCCAGGACTGCAAGCTGTTGCTGGCCCTCACCTTCCCTTGGCAGCCCTTCCACAGCCCCACAGACACTGCCGCTCTGAGCTTGCCAGCAACATCACAGGGCCAACGTCTTTCCCTTGCTTGCTCTCAGTCCTGCGAAAGCCCAGCTCCCAAATGGAAAACGTCCATCGCCTGCTCCCACACCAAAGGGGCCAGGACTGCAAGCTGTTGCTGGCCCTCACCTTCCCTTGGCAGCCCTTCCACAGCCCCACACACACTGCCGCTCTGAGCTTGCCAGCCATCTCAGGGTGCCGACATCTTTCCCTTGCTCGCTCTCAGCGCTGCGAAAGTCCAGCTCCCAAATGAAAACGTTCAGCGCCTGCTCCCACACCAAAGGGGCCAGGACTGCAAGCTGTTGCTGGCCCTCACCTTCCCTTGGCAGCCCTTCCACAGCCCCACAGACACTGGCGCTCTGAGCTTGCCAGCCACTTCAGGGTGCCGACGTCTTTCCGTTGCTCGCTCTCAGTCCTGCGAAAGCCCAGCTCCCAAATGGAAAACGTCCAGCGCCTGCTCCCACACCAAAGGGGCCAGGACTGCAAGCTGTTGCTGGCCCTCACCTTCCCTTGGCAACCCTTCCACAGCCCCACAGACTCTGGCGCTCTGAGCTTGCCAGCCACCTCAGGGTGCCGACGTCTTTCCCTTGCTCGCTCTCAGTCCTGCGAAAGCCCAGCTCCCAAATGGAAAACGTCCAGCGCCTGCTCCCACACCAAAGGGGCCAGGACTGCAAGCTGTTGCTGGCCCTCACCTTCCCTTGGCAGCCCTTCCACAGCCCCACAGACACTGGCGCTCTGAGCTTGCCAGCCACCTCAGGGTGCCGACGTCTTTCCCTTGCTCGCTCTCAGTCCTGCGAAAGCCCAGCTCCCAAATGGGAAACGTCCAGCACCTGCTCCCACACCAAAGGGGCCAGGACTGCAAGCTGTTGCTGGCCCTCACCTTCCCTTGGCAACCCTTCCACAGCCCCACAGACACTGCCGCTCTGAGCTTGCCAGCCACCTCAGGGTGCCGACGTCTTGCCCTTGCTCGCTCTCAGTCCTGCGAAAGCCCAGCTCCCAAATGGAAAACGTCCAGCGCCTGCTCCCACACCAAAGGGGCCAGGACTGCAAGCTGTTGCTGGCCCTCACCTTCCCTTGGCAGCCCTTCCACAGCCCCACAGACACTGGCGCTCTGAGCTTGCCAGCCATCTTAGGGTGCCGACGTCTTTCCCTTGCTCGCTCTCAGTCCTGCGAAAGCCCAGCTCCCAAATGAAAACGTCCAGCGCCTGCTCCCACACCAAAGGGGCCAGGACTGCAAGCTGTTGCTGGCCCTCACCTTCCCTTGGCAGCCCTTCCACAGCCCCACAGACACTGCCGCTCTGAGCTTGCCAGCCACCTCAGGGTGCCGACGTCTTTCCCTTGCTCGCTCTCAGTCCTGCGAAAGCCCAGCTCCCAAATGGAAAACGTCCAGCACCTGCTCCCACACCAAAGGGGCCAGGACTGCAAGCTGTTGCTGGCCCTCACCTTCCCTTGGCAGCCCTTCCACAGCCCCACAGACTCTGGCGCTCTGAGCTTGCCAGCCACCTCAGGGTGCCGACGTCTTTCCCTTGCTCGCTCTCAGCACTGCCAGAGCCCAGCTCCCAAATGAAAACGTCCAGCGCCTGCTCCCACACCAAAGGGGCCAGGACTGCAAGCTGTTGCTGGCCCTCACCTTCCCTTGGCAGCCCTTCCACAGCCCCACACACACTGCCGCTCTGAGCTTGCCAGCCACCTCAGGGTGCCGACGTCTTGCCCTTGCTCGCTCTCAGCGCTGCGAAAGTCCAGCTCCCAAATGAAAACGTTCAGCGCCTGCTCCCACACCAAAGGGGCCAGGACTGCAAGCTGTTGCTGGCCCTCACCTTCCCTTGGCAGCCCTTCCACAGCCCCACAGACACTGCCACTCTGAGCTTGCCAGCCACATCACAGGGCTAACGTCTTGCCCTTGCTCGCTCTCAGTCCTCCCAAAGCCCAGCTCCCAAATGGAAAACGTCCAGCGCCTGCTCCCACACCAAAGGGGCCAGGACTGCAAGCTGTTGCTGGCCCTCACCTTCCCTTGGCAGCCCTTCCACAGCCCCACACACACTGCCGCTCTGAGCTTGCCAGCCACCTCAGGGTGCCGACTTGTTCCCTTGCTCGCTGTCAGCGCTGCGAAAGCCCAGCTCCCAAATGGAAAACATCCAGCGCCTGCTCCCACACCAAAGGGGCCAGGACTGCAAGCTGTTGCTGGCCCTCACCTTCCCTTGGCAGCCCTTCCACAGCCCCACAGACACTGCCGCTCTGAGCTTGCCAGCCACCTCAGGGTGCCGACGTCTTGCCCTTGCTCGCTCTCAGTCCTGCGAAAGCCCAGCTCCCAAATGGAAAACGTCCAGCGCCTGCTCCCACACCAAAGGGGCCAGGACTGCAAGCTGTTGCTGGCCCTCACCTTCCCTTGGCAGCCCTTCCACAGCCCCACAGACTCTGGCGCTCTGAGCTTGCCAGCCACCTCAGGGTGCCGACGTCTTGCCCTTGCTCGCTCTCAGTCCTGCGAAAGCCCAGCTCCCAAATGGAAAACGTCCAGCGCCTGCTCCCACACCAAAGGGGCCAGGACTGCAAGCTGTTGCTGGCCCTCACCTTCCCTTGGCAGCCCTTCCACAGCCCCACAGACACTGGCGCTCTGAGCTTGCCAGCCATCTTAGGGTGCCGACGTCTTTCCCTTGCTCGCTCTCAGTCCTGCGAAAGCCCAGCTCCCAAATGAAAACGTCCAGCGCCTGCTCCCACACCAAAGGGGCCAGGACTGCAAGCTGTTGCTGGCCCTCACCTTCCCTTGGCAGCCCTTCCACAGCCCCACAGACACTGCCGCTCTGAGCTTGCCAGCCATCTCAGGGTGCCGACGTCTTTCCCTTGCTCGCTCTCAGTCCTGCCAGAGCCCAGCTCCCAAATGGAAAACGTCCAGCACCTGCTCCCACACCAAAGGGGCCAGGACTGCAAGCTGTTGCTGGCCCTCACCTTCCCTTGGCAGCCCTTCCACAGCCCCACAGACACTGCCGCTCTGAGCTTGCCAGCCACCTCAGGGTGC
Source organism: Aptenodytes patagonicus (assembly GCF_965638725.1). Taxonomy (NCBI): domain Eukaryota; kingdom Metazoa; phylum Chordata; class Aves; order Sphenisciformes; family Spheniscidae; genus Aptenodytes; species Aptenodytes patagonicus. The sequence goes on from NW_027472005.1 coordinate 811,254, forward strand.
CGACGTCTTGCCCTTGCTCGCTCTCAGTCCTCCCAAAGCCCAGCTCCCAAATTCAAAACGTCCAGCGCCTGCTCCCACACCAAAGGGGCCAGGACTGCAAGCTGTTGCTGGCCCTCACCTTCCCTTGGCAGCCCTTCCACAGCCCCACACACTGCCGCTCTGAGCTTGCCAGCCACCTCAGGGTGCCGACGTCTTGCCCTTGCTCGCTCTCAGTCCTGCGAAAGCCCAGCTCCCAAATGGAAAACGTCCAGCGCCTGCTCCCACACCAAAGGGGCCAGGACTGCAAGCTGTTGCTGGCCCTCACCTTCCCTTGGCAGCCCTTCCACAGCCCCACAGACACTGCCGCTCTGAGCTTGCCAGCCACCTCAGGGTGCCGACGTCTTGCCCTTGCTCGCTCTCAGTCCTCCCAAAGCCCAGCTCCCAAATTCAAAACGTCCAGCGCCTGCTCCCACACCAAAGGGGCCAGGACTGCAAGCTGTTGCTGGCCCTCACCTTCCCTTGGCAGCCCTTCCACAGCCCCACAGACACTGCCGCTCTGAGCTTGCCAGCCACCTCAGGGTGCCGACGTCTTGCCCTTGCTCGCTCTCAGTCCTCCCAAAGCCCAGCTCCCAAATTCAAAACGTCCAGCGCCTGCTCCCACACCAAAGGGGCCAGGACTGCAAGCTGTTGCTGGCCCTCACCTTCCCTTGGCAGCCCTTCCACAGCCCCACAGACACTGCCGCTCTGAGCTTGCCAGCCACCTCAGGGTGCCGACGTCTTGCCCTTGCTCGCTCTCAGTCCTCCCAAAGCCCAGCTCCCAAATTCAAAACGTCCAGCGCCTGCTCCCACACCAAAGGGGCCAGGACTGCAAGCTGTTGCGGGCCCTCACCTTCCCTTGGCAGCCCTTCCACAGCCCCACAGACACTGCCGCTCTGAGCTTGCCAGCCACCTCAGGGTGCCGACGTCTTGTCCTTGCTCGCTCTCAGTCCTCCCAAAGCCCAGCTCCCAAATTCAAAACGTCCAGCGCCTGCTCCCACACCAAAGGGGCCAGGACTGCAAGCTGTTGCTGGCCCTCACCTTCCCTTGGCAGCCCTTCCACAGCCCCACAGACACTGCCGCTCTGAGCTTGCCAGCCACCTCAGGGTGCCGACGTCTTGCCCTTGCTCGCTCTCAGTCCTCCCAAAGCCCAGCTCCCAAATTCAAAACGTCCAGCGCCTGCTCCCACACCAAAGGGGCCAGGACTGCAAGCTGTTGCTGGCCCTCACCTTCCCTTGGCAGCCCTTCCACAGCCCCACAGACACTGCCGCTCTGAGCTTGCCAGCCACCTCAGGGTGCCGACGTCTTGCCCTTGCTCGCTCTCAGTCCTCCCAAAGCCCAGCTCCCAAATTCAAAACGTCCAGCGCCTGCTCCCACACCAAAGGGGCCAGGACTGCAAGCTGTTGCTGGCCCTCACCTTCCCTTGGCAGCCCTTCCACAGCCCCACAGACACTGGCGCTCTGAGCTTGCCAGCCACCTCAGGGTGCCGACGTCTTTCCCTTGCTCGCTCTCAGTCCTGCGAAAGCCCAGCTCCCAAATGGAAAACGTCCAGCGCCTGCTCCCACACCAAAGGGGCCAGGACTGCAAGCTGTTGCTGGCCCTCACCTTCCCTTGGCAGCCCTTCCACAGCCCCACAGACTCTGGCGCTCTGAGCTTGCCAGCCACCTCAGGGTGCCGACGTCTTTCCCTTGCTCGCTCTCAGTCCTGCGAAAGCCCAGCTCCCAAATGGAAAACGTCCAGCGCCTGCTCCCACACCAAAGGGGCCAGGACTGCAAGCTGTTGCTGGCCCTCACCTTCCCTTGGCAGCCCTTCCACAGCCCCACAGACACTGGCGCTCTGAGCTTGCCAGCCATCTTAGGGTGCCGACGTCTTTCCCTTGCTCGCTCTCAGTCCTCCCAAAGCCCAGCTCCCAAATGAAAACGTCCAGCGCCTGCTCCCACACCAAAGGGGCCAGGACTGCAAGCTGTTGCTGGCCCTCACCTTCCCTTGGCAGCCCTTCCACAGCCCCACAGACACTGCCGCTCTGAGCTTGCCAGCCACCTCAGGGTGCCGACGTCTTTCCCTTGCTCGCTCTCAGTCCTGCCAGAGCCCAGCTCCCAAATGGAAAACGTCCAGCACCTGCTCCCACACCAAAGGGGCCAGGACTGCAAGCTGTTGCTGGCCCTCACCTTCCCTTGGCAGCCCTTCCACAGCCCCACAGACACTGCCGCTCTGAGCTTGCCAGCCACCTCAGGGTGCCGACGTCTTGCCCTTGCTCGCTCTCAGTCCTCCCAAAGCCCAGCTCCCAAATTCAAAACGTCCAGCGCCTGCTCCCACACCAAAGGGGCCAGGACTGCAAGCTGTTGCTGGCCCTCACCTTCCCTTGGCAGCCCTTCCACAGCCCCACACACTGCCGCTCTGAGCTTGCCAGCCACCTCAGGGTGCCGACGTCTTGCCCTTGCTCGCTCTCAGTCCTGCGAAAGCCCAGCTCCCAAATTCAAAACGTCCAGCGCCTGCTCCCACACCAAAGGGGCCAGGACTGCAAGCTGTTGCTGGCCCTCACCTTCCCTTGGCAGCCCTTCCACAGCCCCACAGACACTGCCGCTCTGAGCTTGCCAGCCACCTCAGGGTGCCGACGTCTTGCCCTTGCTCGCTCTCAGTCCTCCCAAAGCCCAGCTCCCAAATTCAAAACGTCCAGCGCCTGCTCCCACACCAAAGGGGCCAGGACTGCAAGCTGTTGCGGGCCCTCACCTTCCCTTGGCAGCCCTTCCACAGCCCCACAGACACTGCCGCTCTGAGCTTGCCAGCCACCTCAGGGTGCCGACGTCTTGCCCTTGCTCGCTCTCAGTCCTCCCAAAGCCCAGCTCCCAAATTCAAAACGTCCAGCGCCTGCTCCCACACCAAAGGGGCCAGGACTGCAAGCTGTTGCTGGCCCTCACCTTCCCTTGGCAGCCCTTCCACAGCCCCACACACTGCCGCTCTGAGCTTGCCAGCCACCTCAGGGTGCCGACGTCTTGCCCTTGCTCGCTCTCAGTCCTGCGAAAGCCCAGCTCCCAAATGGAAAACGTCCAGCGCCTGCTCCCACACCAAAGGGGCCAGGACTGCAAGCTGTTGCTGGCCCTCACCTTCCCTTGGCAGCCCTTCCACAGCCCCACAGACACTGCCGCTCTGAGCTTGCCAGCCACCTCAGGGTGCCGACGTCTTGCCCTTGCTCGCTCTCAGTCCTCCCAAAGCCAGCTCCCCAAGCCCAGCTCCCAAATTCAAAACGTCCAGCGCCTGCTCCCACACCAAAGGGGCCAGGACTGCAAGCTGTTGCTGGCCCTCACCTTCCCTTGGCAGCCCTTCCACAGCCCCACAGACACTGCCGCTCTGAGCTTGCCAGCCACCTCAGGGTGCCGACGTCTTGCCCTTGCTCGCTCTCAGTCCTCCCAAAGCCCAGCTCCCAAATTCAAAACGTCCAGCGCCTGCTCCCACACCAAAGGGGCCAGGACTGCAAGCTGTTGCTGGCCCTCACCTTCCCTTGGCAGCCCTTCCACAGCCCCACAGACACTGCCGCTCTGAGCTTGCCAGCCACCTCAGGGTGCCGACGTCTTGCCCTTGCTCGCTCTCAGTCCTCCCAAAGCCCAGCTCCCAAATTCAAAACGTCCAGCGCCTGCTCCCACACCAAAGGGGCCAGGACTGCAAGCTGTTGCTGGCCCTCACCTTCCCTTGGCAGCCCTTCCACAGCCCCACAGACACTGCCGCTCTGAGCTTGCCAGCCACCTCAGGGTGCCGACGTCTTGCCCTTGCTCGCTCTCAGTCCTCCCAAAGCCCAGCTCCCAAATTCAAAACGTCCAGCGCCTGCTCCCACACCAAAGGGGCCAGGACTGCAAGCTGTTGCTGGCCCTCACCTTCCCTTGGCAGCCCTTCCCACAGCCCCACAGACACTGCCGCTCTGAGCTTGCCAGCCACCTCAGGGTGCCGACGTCTTGCCCTTGCTCGCTCTCAGTCCTCCCAAAGCCCAGCTCCCAAATTCAAAACGTCCAGCGCCTGCTCCCACACCAAAGGGGCCAGGACTGCAAGCTGTTGCTGGCCCTCACCTTCCCTTGGCAGCCCTTCCACAGCCCCACAGACACTGGCGCTCTGAAGCTTGCCAGCCACCTCAGGGTGCCGACGTCTTTCCCTTGCTCGCTCTCAGTCCTGCGAAAGCCCAGCTCCCAAATGGAAAACGTCCAGCGCCTGCTCCCACACCAAAGGGGCCAGGACTGCAAGCTGTTGCTGGCCCTCACCTTCCCTTGGCAGCCCTTCCACAGCCCCACAGACTCTGGCGCTCTGAGCTTGCCAGCCACTCAGGGTGCCGACGTCTTTCCCTTGCTCGCTTCTCAGTCCTGCAAAGCCCAGCTCCCAAATGAAAACGTCCAGCGCCTGCTCCCACACCAAAGGGGCCAGGACTGCAAGCTGTTGCTGGCCCTCACCTTCCCTTGGCAGCCCTTCCACAGCCCCACAGACACTGGCGCTCTGAGCTTGCCAGCCATCTTAGGGTGCCGACGTCTTTCCCTTGCTCGCTCTCAGTCCTCCCAAAGCCCAGCTCCCAAATGAAAACGTCCAGCGCCTGCTCCCACACCAAAGGGGCCAGGACTGCAAGCTGTTGCTGGCCCTCACCTTCCCTTGGCAGCCCTTCCACAGCCCCACAGACACTGCCGCTCTGAGCTTGCCAGCCACCTCAGGGTGCCGACGTCTTTCCCTTGCTCGCTCTCAGTCCTGCCAGAGCCCAGCTCCCCAAATGGAAAACGTCCAGCACCTGCTCCCACACCAAAGGGGCCAGGACTGCAAGCTGTTGCTGGCCCTCACCTTCCCTTGGCAGCCCTTCCACAGCCCCACAGACACTGCCGCTCTGAGCTTGCCAGCCACCTCAGGGTGCCGACGTCTTGCCCTTGCTCGCTCTCAGTCCTCCCAAAGCCCAGCTCCCAAATTCAAAACGTCCAGCGCCTGCTCCCACACCAAAGGGGCCAGGACTGCAAGCTGTTGCTGGCCCTCACCTTCCCTTGGCAGCCCTTCCACAGCCCCACACACTGCCGCTCTGAGCTTGCCAGCCACCTCAGGGTGCCGACTGTCTTGCCCT